>NC_139219.1:1684029-1796529 GCF_055691185.1 Crinia signifera
GGCAAATAAGCAATAGATGGAAGATGGGACATACCATGATGAAACCAAGTGGACTAATGAGACCCACTCTTTGGATTGCTCATTCTGTCCGTAATGGTACCAGGTGAAGCAGCCATCTTGGATGCACTACGTAGGTCCCTATAACAGCGGCAGGATTCCCATTCCATAGAAATAAAGCATGTACGATAGTGTGGCTCTATAGAAGCCTGCCAGTCTGCTGGTGCCTCTGTACTGTAGCCCAATATATAAGCCTTACAGTCTAACAAAGGCCAATGTCCCTGTGCAGTGAGTGGTTGCCGATAGCTGAGGAGAACGTTGATGTTCTGACAGGCCGTGTGCCACTGGAGTTAGGGAAGTAGCCTAGTGGCCATGACACGTTGGTGTGTGGTTGGCGATTGCCCCCCATCTGGTCAGGGTTCTGGTGAACTTCAGCAGAGTTGCAGGCCCCAAAAGTTTCAGGAATAGCAGTGAGTAGGGTGACCCTGACATCAACCTTCGAGTCATGGTAGGGCAGATTGGTGAAATGACCTTGAGCTAGCGGAGTTAAGGAAGTGTTTCACAGAACAGTTGGGTAACAGCCTTACCCGCTCTACTCCATCGCAGGACATTATAGTAGAAAATTACCTAAAAACACTTCATCAAAGTTGTGCAATTACAATTAAGATGACACTATCTGATGGAATAGTGGAAAATGGCCTGCACCAAGAAGGAGATACAGTGTTTATCCAGTACCTTTATTCTGTATTCCCCCAACACCAGGTGTCCGAATTGGACCTTTATCTCCTATAGTGCAGTTTCCACTTAATACTGAACATATTTGCACCAAGTTTCATCGCGGTTCAATTAACAAACATCATTTTGGAAACAGGACGTAGAGTGTTATTGTCTTGTCCTCCTCGTTCTCCACTTAGATGTCCGGCTTCTCCTGGAAATGAGGCCATATATATGCAGTGTGCTCAATTACAAAGCGCTTGTTCTATGTATATAATTACAGTTCTTCTGTTCCCACTAGAGCAGGGGTGGGGAACCTTTTTTGTGCCAAGGGACGTTTGTATGGGGAAAAATCCTTCGGGGGCCATATGTAAAAAAAATTGTCCTGCTGCAGCCGTCCCCCACTCCAGCGGCTGTAGCTGAATGGGACTGACAGTCTCAAGCCGCTGTTGATTAAGAGGAATCTCACGAGAACTACTGACCTCTCGTGAGAATTTCCCTGTATTTGAATCCTGGGCGGGCCACTCAGACCGGCTACGGGGGGCCGCATACGGCCCCCGGGCCTGAGGTCCCCCACCCCTGCACTAGAGTTTCATAACATGCAGGGCTGGAGGGAGGCGCAGGGCTGGAATGAGGCGCAGGGCTAGAATATTGATAGTGCAAGACATTGCACCCATTTCTGTGAGGCAGCAATATGAGGAGGAGGGGAGGAGCTGTTTGAGTAATATGTTGTATGGTGTCCCACAGAGCACTCTACCTCCTATTGGTTTCTGTTGGTGAGATCAGTTGTTATTGCTGCATAGCTGCAGGGCTGGCGCCACCACTAGGCAGCTCTAGGCATTTGCCTAGGGCGCCGACACCTGGAGGGCGGCAGTTCGCCCCTCACCCCCAGCACTGTGGTACCTGTGAAGAATCTTGCGTCCCTGCTGAGTGCATGCAGGGGTATCCGTGCCGCTGGGGGAACCTGCGGCGCTGTTATTGTGTATAAGCTTGTCGCGGCCGGCGGGGTCCCTACAGTGAATAGAAAATAACTAGCGCTATGCGCGCGGCAGCAGGTCATGCAATAAACAAAAAAGAGACCAGGCCAGTCTTCTGTGTCAACGTTTCGGGTGTTAACCCTTTATCAAGACATGTTAAACACCCGAAACGTTGACACAGAAGACTTGCCTGGATTTATGTGCGTGCGTGCGTGTGTGTGTATGTTCCAGTATGACTCTGGAATGCCAGGAACACATACAGTATGATTTATAATCTTGAAAAAAATACTGTGGTTCAGATTAGGTTCACGGCCACTTAGACCCCCGATCCCAACCCCGTCGGGGGCCCAAAAAGGGTCCCGGACACTGCAAAGTGGGTCAGGGATGCAAGATATGGCAGAGTTGCAGAATATAAAGGGGGTAGAGGGTTGCTGTTTAAGAAAAAAAAACTGTGGTCAGATCCGGTAGCCCACCACAGACTTGTATGCCAGTCACACTTTGGGCATGGCGAGCAGTTAGGGTTAAAGACTTATACTCTGACTTATTCACATGTTGCATATGATGACTGTGTAACATTGTTATGTGATGCTATAGAATGTGGCCACATAAGATAATATCACATTTAATGAAACTACTGGAATATTGTGTTGTATGAGTGTTGTTTTCTGCACAATGTATTAAAGTGTTTATTTTTGTAACAAGCATTGTGTCTGCATTATTCTGTATTATTGTCGACCTTGTTTTTCTTATTGACTTTCTTTAATATTATATTATCTAGCAGAGAAAATCAAATTCATTATACAGAGGGCACACAAATAATAATAATAATGGGCACTGTAGTGGGTATCCAGATAACTGACTCTGCAAACATCAATATCACATACTGCAGGTCAACAACAATGAGATTTACAAAAACACGAGATCATCACTGATAAGACAGACAATGATAAAAGAACAACAGAACACAGACACAAAACAAAACCAATCAACAACAGCAATGGTCAACTCATAGTTTTTGGACAGCTGGACTCATTGGTGGTGGACAGCTGGACTCCCAGTTGGTGGAAGACAGCCGGACTCATAGGTGATCATCAGTTGGGCTCATAGGTGGTCGACAGACAGACATACAAATGGCACTACAAGTACAACATGCCCTTGACATTGAACCAGGGTATTCTGGGAATCCTAGGATTGAGCATTTTTTTTATTCTGAATCTCGGGATTGAAATAAATACCCCGGGATTGGCATCCTTACATGGCTGTAAGGAGGAATTTGCTTATTAAGAAATGGGTCCCTGGAACACCAGTTGAATTTCTGCTTAAAAACAAAAAAAAAATGATTTTGTGCTCAATAAATACAGTATTCACTTTACGTACAATGATGATAATCACAAACCATGGGGACCACCATGGGTTCCAACCTCGTGTCTGTTTATATAAAAAATGTTTTTTTATCATACATATGAGGAGACATTCATTGTGTATAAATTCAGTAATACTATATTGTTTTATAAATGATTGATAGATGATATGGCGGATTCAAGGCAGATGATACAGTACAAATTTTGAATATTCTGGATTCCACTGCATGTTTAAAGGGGAACAACCGAAAGAATAACTTAAATTTTCGGTACTTGTGTATTATCTGGGCGCCCGATATATCGGATCGCATGCCACTAATTAAGGCATGCGATGCGATGCGACCCGATTTGAGGCTTTCCCGGGCAGAGTATACAATTTTAATATCGCGTCGCATCGCATGCCATTATAATGGCATGCGATGCGATTATACCTGATATTACATTGTACAGGCACCCTGATGCCTGATTCCAATGTTAAATGCACCCCCAGACCCGATTTTTAATTGTACACCCACTCTGATGGGTGATTACTATGTGAAATGCCCCCCCCCCCCATTGTTAACGCCACCCCAGTATCAACGCGAACCCGAAGCGCGGCGAGCTCAGCGAGCCCGCGAGGGGCGGCAGTACGCGTCCTCCGACCTTTTCATACCCCCACTATCCACGCTTCGGGCTCGGTGGCTCGCTGCGCTCGTCACACTATATAAAATCAACTCCACGCCGACGTGGATAGTGGGTGTATGAAAAGGTCGGAGGACGCGTACCAACGCCCCTCGCGGGCTCACTGCGCTCGCCACGCTTTGGGTTCGCGTTGATACGTGGGTGGCGTTAACAAGGGGGGGGGTCATTTAACATAGTAATTACCCATCAGGGTGGGTGTACAATAAAAAAATCGGGCCTGGGGGGCATTTAACATAGGAATCAGGCATCTGGGTGCCTGTACAATAAAAAATCGGGTACAATCGCATGCAATCATATCGCATGCGATGCGATGTGGCACGATTTTTTGCCCTGCGATGAAAAAATCGGGGGCCCAGATAATACACAAGTACCAAATTTTCTTGATACTACGTGATGGCACCAAGCTGGGTACGAAAAACTTTTTTAAAAGGAGACGTATAGAAATACAACACTGTATGCCACAAGCAATCACCCACTGGAGCCCCCCACCCAAAAAAAGCTGTAACTCCAACCCAGTAATACCCGAAAACAAAATAGCAGAGACAACGGAAAGAGTAAAATAAAGGGGGAACTCTTGCAACATCAGAGCAGTTCTTAGCCCGGGCTTGACAAAAAATTATGTCAGAGAGACCCAATAAAAGATAAAATGATGGCCTTTGTTAGTACATATGATTATACTTCAGTGGATTCTGTGAGACATGTGAGAGAGAATTACCTGTGGGGTACTCCTATGATGGCATACCACCGGGTTTGAACCTGAGCAGCCTTCTAGCACACCTGACTATTGCTAGCCTTCTCGCTCTAGATGTCACCACCCCACAGCCCCAGTAATAGTGGGTGTGTGCAACTCAACCTTTAAACATGAAACAACTACCATACTGCCCTTGCACCTCTGCATGGACTGGTAGTATTAGAAGCACCAGCAGCAAACTAATATTATGGAGTAATGTTTCGTAGGTGGTTAAATTATTTTCTACCATGTATCTTATCTCCTCCCACTGTAACCCTATAAGGTGCTGTGTAGTGCGCAGGTTTGTGTGATATACTTTCATTCAGTGTTTGGACCAGATATTTGAGGTAGTTATCTTCTGCAGATGAAGCATGTTGGACGGTTCCTTCCTAGAGTGAAATGCTTCCGGACGTAGATGACTTCCTCCTAGATAGAAGTTGGTGGCCTGGAGTATTGCCGCTGCAAACAGAGAACATAATCACCCTCCTCGGGCAACATGCCCGGGATACCAGTGATTCAAAGTGTCACTGCTGAGATGCCCTCTCCAGGCTGCCTGGATGCCATACTGGGCAGCACCCTGAGATCAGGGTAGAAGTTTGCCCTCCTGAGCCTGGATAATATTGGTGCTCAGCAGCATTTGTGTTACATTCCTGGGAAAGGATAATGCTTTCCACAATGAAAGACTACTTTTATTTAGTACTTAAGATAAACCAAGGAAGCTTTGGGAAGTACCCATACTGGGTAGCAATGGAACCTTGAAGACTTCTCCCACCTTACTGTGTTTAGATTTACTTTTTTTTATTTGAATTATTTTTATTAATTTCAATTGTAAAAAACAAAAGTACAAGACGGACATGACACACATACATTTCATACAGTGCAATGAGGAATCCGCGAATGTTATAGCTTTGGGCAGTTCTTCATTTATGTTACTCCGTTCCCACCGCCCCCTGCACATTCCCCATCATTACACAGACATAATAAAATCCTCGTCCAACACCTTTACTTCTAGCAGAGTGTATAACGGCTCCACACTCATTGTACTCTGGGTTCCCTAGGGAGTGAGGGTGACCTCTCCTTTACGTACGTTCTTATCCGCTCTGACCTAGGTTTTGTTACATTTTTCAGTAGGGTTTGATATAGATCATGATGTACATTTATACAGGGCCTTTTTCCTTTCTTGCTTCTTAGGGTAATGCTCAATTCCCTTCTGGCCCAACTCTTGTAACCTCTGGCCCAACTCTTAATTGAGGTTTGGGGGACAGGCTGTGTTTTATTGTTTTGTGGGTACTTGTTTCCTAGAACGGCGCCCACTAAGCAATTTGCAATTTGCTTAGTGGGCTATTCTGCGTAGGGAAATCGCATCTCATCGCATGGGCCATTTTAGGGCCATGCGATATGCGATGCGATTTTCCTATGTAATTTATTCACTGCTCTCTCAGCCCCGGGCCATCGCATCGCAACTGCCGCAAAATCGCATGCGATTTTATAGGGTGTGCGATGTCATGACAGTAGGTATACAATAATATGATTGTACGTCTCAAAATAGGTTTAACGCACCCCCCCCCCATCCACGTCGCTGTGGAGTTGATTTTATGTAGTGTGGCGAGCATAGCGAGCCACCGAGCCCGAAGCGTGGCGAGCGGACGCGGAATACATGTAAAGTAATCTGCGTCCCCCCGCGGGGCTCACTGCACTCGGCACGCTTCGGCTTCGGTGGTTCGCTGCGCTCAACACACTATATAAAATCAACTCCACGCCGATGTGGATAGTGGGGTAATGAAAATGTTGGAGGACGCGTTCTGCCACCTCTCGCGGGGCTCGCTGCTCTCGCCATGCTTCTGGCTGGCGTGGATAGTGGGGGCGGGGGGTGCAGTAAACCTATTTTTGGGACATACAATCATATTATTGTATGGCTAATTTCATGGCATCCCACATCCTATTAAATCGCATGCGATAGCATGTGATTTTGTGGGAGGTGCGATGCAATGCGATGCGATATAGTGGGGTACAATGAGCATAGAAAAAATTACATTAAAAAATCGCATCGCATCGCATGCCGCTATAATGGCCCATGCGATGCAATGCGATGCGATTTCCCTACGGTGCCGTATGTAGGAAATCTGGGCGCCGTGCTAGGAAACAAGTACCGTTTTGTGTTTTTACCCTATTCTCTCCCCTTTACCTCTCTTTGGGAGAGATGTACTAAGCAATGAAAAGTGATAAATGGAGAATTATAAACCACTAACCAATCAGCTCCTATCTGTCATTTTCCAAACACAGTCTGTGACATGGCAGGTAGAAGCTGATTGGCTGGTGGTTTATGGCTCTCCATTTTAGCACTTTTCAAGCTTAATACATCTGGCCCTTTGTGTTTTTACTAATTTAATAACATTCTTTCTATTTTGTGCTGCATACAGTGTTCATTATTTATTACCTGCATTACCCTCTCCTCCGCCTCCTCCTCCTCCTCCGCCTCCGCCTCCTCCGCCTCCTCCTCCGCCTCCTCCTCCTCCTCCTCCGCCTCCTCCTCCTCCTCCACCTCCTCCGCCTCCATCCATCTACCTATCGGGTTTCTACATTTATAATTGTCGTGCATTGCTGTGTAATCCACCGCACTCAGGCAAAGCCAATAAATACAAATGGATAATGATATGCGCTATATGTTCATTATTTAGATGCATGAAATTTAGGACTCAGCGTAGAAATGTTATAGTCTAATTATACTTTAGTAATTATTAATTAATCATGCCTCAAATTGACAGCAATCAAATGACAGTTCTATCCCTGCTTGTTCAATTGTATGTAATTAAACTGTTGATATCACATAAACTTGTGGCATGGCATTTAAACAGGGTTGCCGAATCTCCCGGAATGTCCGTGAGACTCCCGGAATTCTGGGATATCTCCCGGACTCCCGGAAGAGGGTCCATTTCTCCCGCAGCTCTGCTTTGTGCCTCCGCATTGGCTACTGTGCATGCGCCAGATATTATCGATAGCGCAGCATCATCGTCGTTATCTAGTGCATGCACAGTAGCCATCGCGGAATTGAGCTGCGGCAAAAAGTGAAAGGAGTCCACTTCGGGGCAGCGTGCGTGTGTAAATATGGCACTTTTTTCTTTACAGCTGCACCCCCCCCCAGCAGAGCCCGCACACCTCCAGCACTGAGCCCACACTCCCCGGGGACCTTAAATTCACAGCCCCTCAGGCAGTCACCACCTCACCTTCCGAGCGCTGCCCCTGCCCTGGTCATCATTCAGCCAGGCTTCCCCATCCACTGGGCATTCCTAACCCGTAGATTGTTTGTCAGTGTAGGAGTTGGCTTTGCTGTGTGTTGAAAACCTCTTGTGTGTAATCTGTTAAATCCGGGGTGTCAAACTCAAATTCATCGGGGGCCGCATCAGCAGTTTGGTCACCCTCAAAGGGCCGGTTGTATCTATAGGACTATGTGTCCACTCTTTATTATCATAAATTATTGTCACTGCATTCAATTATTGTATACTCAGCAGTAGCATTTCCCTCCTGCTATTGCTGTGAACTGCAGTGCATTAGGGCACACGCTGCCTGCACAGGGGGGCAGCACTCAGTTTTAGGGCATATGTCCTGCTTATTATCATGGGACACAGCAATTAATGATGGGCTGCATTGTGTCAGTGCACACACACACACACACAGGCAGAGAGTTTGACACTTACCCGCTCTGATGCGTCCACTCCAGTCTGAGCTGCTCCACCACCAAGGACACAGCTGCTCTCTCACACAGGCGCATTTCCTCCTCCCTCCTGTGAGTAGCGCTCCTCGCACTATCTATCCAGGAGTGGGGGGCAGCGTGCTCCCGGTCACTGTGCAGTGCACACTCAGCAGTAAGTGACCTGGAGCGCACAGCAGCAGCAGCAGCACCATTCACCACGACGGACCTGCTCTTTCCTCTCTCTGGCTCCTATACAGCAGGTGGGAGCGGAGGAGGGGTTGATGACCGGCGGCACTGCGCTAGAGGGCAGACGTTCTCTGGCTTGTAGGCTGCCGCGCATGCGCTGAAGAGGCGGCTTTCTTGTTTAAAAAAATAGAATAAAAGGTGAAGGCTGGCGGCGGCTGCGCGGGCCACATGAAGAGGTCTGGCGGGCCGGATTTGGCCTGCGGGCCTTGTGTTTGACACCCCTGTGTTAAATGTTACATGTACCTCAATAATGATAGCAGATTTTAGCACACCAAGCAGGAAATATGTTGTCCTGCTTTGTGCATTTATACCATCATCATAAAACTTGCTTAACGTGCAAAAGTATGATAATTGTTATAAATGCACAAAGCAGGACAACATATTTCCTGCTTGGCGTGCTTAAAACTGCTCATAATTGCTGACAAACTGGTGACGCAAGGCCCTCCCCCTGGTGATGCAAGGCCCTCCCCTTGGTGACACAAGGTCCTCCCTCTAGCGACGCAAGGCCCGCCCCCAGGCTTTTACTTTTCTCCCTGAAATTATTTTTCAAAAGTAGGCAACCCTGCATTTAAATCAGTTACTTTATTCACGGATATACATTTCATATTCTCAAACATAGCAGAAGCAACACTATTTAGCATGAATCTGTAGACAAAGCTCCTGCAATATGAGTAATAAGATGTTTCGCTCGCTCATCACTGCAACAGTAACAGAAACGCTTCAGGTCAATGGCCAGGTGTGGTATGAGGTTCCGACAGTCGGGAACGCGTCCGGCACCCCAATGGACAGGTGTGGTATGGGGTTCCGACAGTCGGGAACGCGTCCGGCACCCCAATGGACAGGTGTGGTATGAGGTTCCGACAGTCGGGAACGCGTCCGGCACCCCAATGGACAGGTGTGGTATGGGGTTCCGACAGTCGGGAACGCGTCCGGCACCCCAATGGACAGGTGTGGTATGGGGTTCCGACAGTCGGGAACGCGTCCGGCACCCCAATGGACAGGCAGGAAAGGATAAAGGCAGAAAGTTATGGAGCCCTGATATCAGAGGACATTGTAGGGCACATCCCTCAATTCAGGGATGAAGACAGAGCGTGAAGGAATAGTGCAAGATGCCTGGTTAATAAAATATGTAGTTATTAAATTATACTTCTAACTGTCAATTACAGCCCCGCCTGTAATCCCCTGCACGCATAGCCCCGGCCTGTAATCCCCTGCACACATAGCCCCGCCTGTAATCCCCTGCACGCATAGCCCCGGCCTGTAATCCCCTGCACACATAGCCCCGCCTGTAATCCCCTGCACGCATAGCCCCGCCTGTAATCCCCTGCACGCAAAACTCCGCCTGTATTCTCCTGCACACATAGCCCCGCCTGTAATCCCCTGCACACATAGCCCCGCCTGTAATCCCCTGCACGCATAGCCCCGCCTGTAATCCCCTGCACGCATAGCTCCGCCTGTATTCTCCTGCACACATAGCCCCGCCTGTAATCCCCTGCACACATAGCCCCGCCTGTAATCCCCTGCACGCATAGCTCCGCCTGTATTCTCCTGCACGCATAGCCAGTGCCGTCTTTCCCATTGGGCACGATGGGCAGTTGCCCGGGGGCCCTAGGACCTAGGGGCCCCCGGCCCAGCCCAATGGGAAAGATGGTGGCCGGGGTCCGGGAATCCGCTCACCCTTGCTGGGGGATCCGGGCAGGGGGATCAGGGCGGTGGCGGTAGCTAGAAGCCTGATTCGGCAAAGCTCTATTTGCCGGCGGGGCGGGAAGCGCTGTTGCATTTGAATAGACTGGCCGGACGCTGATTGGCTGAATTCAGAAAATCAGCATCCGGCCAGTCTTTGAAAAGGCAACAGCGCTTCCCACCCCGCCGGCAAATAGCGCTTCACCTCCTAGCTAGCAGTGAATTTAATTTCGGGGGTCCGTGTGCCGGGGTTCTGATCTCCCTCACTGGGTGATCCGGCAGGGGGATCAGGGCATCGGTGGCGGTAGCTAGGAGCCCGAAGCGGCGAAGCGCTATTTGCCGGCAGGGGGGGCGAGAAGCGCTGCTGCATTTAAAATGACTGGCTGAATGCTGATTGGCTGAATTCAGCCAATCAGCATCCGGCCAGTCTTTTCAAATTCAACAGCGCTTCCCGCCCCCACCGACAAATAGTGCTTCGCCGCTTCGGGCTCCTAGCTACCGCCACCGCCGCCCTGATCCCCTTCCCCAGCGAGGATGGTCGGATCCCCGCCACCCGGCCACCATCTTTCCCATTAGCGCTATTTGCCGGTGGGGCGGGAAGCGCTGCTGCATTTGAAAAGACTGGCCGAACGCTGATTGGCTGAATTCAGCCAATCAGCGTCTGGCCAGTCTTTTCAAATGCAACAGCGCTTCCCGCCCCGCCAGTTAATAGCACTTTGCCACTTCAGGGCAGGCTCCTAGCTACCGCCGCTGCCCTGATCCCGCTGCCCGGATCCCCCAGCGAAGATGATCGGATCCCCGGCCGCCGGAAGCTGACTGGCTGCCGCACGGAGCCAGAGATGTGAGGGTTGGGGAGGTGACTGTGGGCTCCTGGGCAAACTAATTTGGGGGGGGGGGGGGGTCCAGTGAACTAGGTTGCCCAGGGGCCCTTCCTAATGTTAAGACGGCCCTGCGCATAGCCCCGCCAGTAATCCCCTGCACGCATAGCCCCGCCTGTATTCTCCTGCACGCATAGCCCCGTCTGTAATCTCCTGCACGCATAGCCCCGGCCTGTAATCTCCTGCACGCATAGCCCCGTCTGTAATCTCCTGCACGCATAGCCCCGGCCTGTAATCCCCTGCACACACAGCCCCGGCCTGTAATCTCCTGCACGCATAGCCCCGCCTGTAATCCCCTGCACGCACAGCCCCGCCTGTAATCTCCTGCACGCACAGCCCGCCTGTAATCTCCTGCATGCACAGCCCCGCCTGTATTCTCCTGCACGCATAGCCCAGCCTGTAATCCCCTGCACGCACAGCCCCGCCTGTAATCTCCTGGACGCACAGCCCGCCTGTAATCTCCTGCACGCACAGCCCCGCCTGTAATCTCCTGCACCCACAGCCCCGCCTGTAATCTCCTGCACCCACAGCCCCGCCTGTATTCTCCTGCACGCATAGCCCCGCCTGTATTCTCCTGCACGCACAGCCCGCCTGTAATCTCCTGCACGCACAGCCCCGCCTGTATTCTCCTGCATGCACAGCCCCGCCTGTAATCCCCTGCACGCACAGCCCCGCCTGTATTCTCCCACCTGTAATCCCCTGCACGCATAGCCCCGCATGTAATCTCCTGCACGCATAGCCCCGCCTGTAATCTCCTGCATGCATAGCCCCGCCTGTAATCCCCTGCACGCACAGCCTCACCTGTAATCTCCTGCACGCATAGCCCCGCATGTAATCTCCTGCACGCATAGCCCCGCCTGTAATCCCCTGCACGCACAGCCCCACCTGTAATCCCCTGCACGCACAGCCCCACCTGTAATCTCCTGCACGCATAGCCCCGCATGTAATCTCCTGCACGCATAGCCCCGCCTGTAATCCCCTGCACGCACAGCCTCACCTGTAATCTCCTGCACGCATAGCCCCGCATGTAATCTCCTGCACGCATAGCCCCGCCTGTAATCCCCTGCACGCACAGCCCCACCTGTAATCCCCTGCACGCACAGCCCCGCCTGTAATCCCCTGCACGCATAGCCCCGCCTGTAATCCCCTGTACGCACAGCCCCGCCTGTAATCCCCTGCACGCGCAGCCCCACCTGTAATCCCCTGCACGCATAGCCCCGCCTGTAATCCCCTGCACGCATAGCCCCGCCTGTAATCTCCTGCACGCACAGCCCCGCCTGTAATCTCCTGCACGCACAGCTCCGCCTGTAATCCCCTGTACGCACAGCCCCGCCTGTGATCCCCTGCACGCACAGCCCCGCCTGTGATCCTCTGCACGCACAGCCCCTCCTGTGATCCCCTGCACGCAGAGCCCCTCCTGTGATCCCCTGCACGCACAGCCCCTCCTGTGATCCCCTGCACGCACAGCCCCTCCTGTGATCCCCTGCACGCACAGCTCCTCCTGTGATCCCCTGCACGCACAGTCCCGCCTGTAATCCCTTTGCACGCACAGCCCTGCCTGTAATCCCCTGCACGCACAGCCCCTCCTGTAATCCCCTGCACGCACAGCCCCGCCTGTAATCCCCTGAAGGCATAGCCCCGTCTGTAATCCCCTGCACGTAAAGCCCCGCCTGTAATCCCCTGCACGCACAGCCCCGCCTGTAATCCCCTGCACGCACAGCCCCGCCTGTGATCCCCTGCATGCACAGGCCCACCTGTGATCCCCTGCATGCACAGGCCCACCTGTGATCCCCTGCACGCATAGCCCCGCCTGTGATCCCCTGCATGCACAGCCCCTCCTGTAATCCCCTGCACGCACAGCCCCGCCTGTAATCCCCTGCCTGCACGCACAGCCCCGCCTGTGATCCCCTGCATGCATAGCCCCATATGTAATCCCCTGCACGCACAGCCCCGCCTGTAATCCCCTGAATGCATAGCCCCGCCTGTGATCCCCTGCATGCACAGCCCCTCCTGTAATCCCCTGCACGCACAGCCCCGCCTGTAATCCCCTGCCTGCACGCAAGCCCCGCCTGTAATCCCATGCACGCAAAGCCCCGCCTGTGATCCCCTGCATGCATAGCCCCATCTGTAATCCCCTGCACGCACAGCCCCGCCTGTAATCCCCTGAATGCATAGCCCCACCTGTAATCCCCTGCACGCATAGCCCCATCTGTAATCCCCTGCACGCACAGCCCCGCCTGTAATCCCCTGCACGCACAGCCCCGCCTGTAATCCCCTGAATGCATAGCCCCGCCTGTAATCCCCTGCACGCACAGCTCCGCGATATTGAGCCACCTTCCAGATCCTTGGTAATATGCACCTACCTCACGTTTACTTATTGAGCCATTGATATATAGCTTTTTAATCCTTCCAGGAGTGAGCATTTCAATCAGCTTTTTTATATAATTGTTGTATAATTGTACTGATTGTGTGATTTTTATTTTCTTTTTTACATAAAAATTAACATTGTAATTGAACTGACTGTGTGTAATTCGTTCATTACTCTACATTTTTCCTCTTTTATGTTTCCAGTCTGCTCTTTGCTCCTGAACGCGCAGTCTGTCTTCATACCCCGGAGCTAAGATATCGCCACACCCGGATTACTAGCTGTAGTGTCATGCGAACACATTTCATGTATTGCTCCTGGTCACCCGATGTGGCCTGGACTTTGCTTCTAAAATAAAACAGTTGGTTTCTTTCTGTGCCTGACTCCATCGCCGTCTTTCCAAGTACTCGGTTATCTCAACAGAATGTTAGTACAGGTTGAGCATCCCTTATCCAAATGTCCTATATCCGAGTTATTCTGAAAACCATAGTCTTGGCATTCACATTGAGGGGGAGGGGCGCACTCGGGGTGAAGGTGCCAGCATAAAGGTATGTTTGCTTCATTAGGTTTTTGCACTTCTGATGAAAATTCTTAAATAGAATTGATACGTTAAGGCAACTTGGTTTCTGAGTGATTCTTCTACACTGAGAGTTGCCACCAATCCCTCCAACATATATATATATATATATATATATATATATATATATGCAAAAGAGAAAGAACAATGCGCTGTAACAATAAGTCCAGAAAAAAAACCTTTCAGTGTCCGTCTCTTAAGAGGTAAATACACCTGTATTCAGCAGGTAAGAGATTTCTAGAGAAATAAAGACGGGCGCTTGATAGTGCATAAGTATCGTTTTAGAAGGTTTATTCACACATATAAAAACATGAAACATAGGAATGGGTAAACGTACCAACGGTGGCGGTTCTTAATCACCGCGGTCAGACAGCATGTAAGTGGTGCGTGCAAGCACCCACAGACTGGAGCCGGTTACCTTCGTTCCCGGACAATCGGCAAAACAGCAAGTGGTGGTGTTCTCCTGCGCTAGGCCACGCCCCTACACGTTTCGTATCAACTTCGTCAGAGGGCTGGCCTAGCGCTGGCTCACCGCCTCCTTATACCCACTCACACAGCAAATTAGGGATAAGCAGATTCACATGTGTGAAACTCTGCAATTGCTTAAAACTACATATCATATAGTGCCGTGCTGGGCATAAAATAAACTGTTTATTTTATGCCCAGCATGTGAATCCGCTTATCCCTAATTTGCTGTGTGAGTGGGTATAAGGAGGCGGTGAGCCAGCGCTAGGCCAGCCCTCTGACGAAGTTGATACGAAACGTGTAGGGGCGTGGCCTAGCGCAGGAGAACACCACCACTTGCTGTTTTGCCGATTGTCCGGGAACGAAGGTAACCGGCTCCAGTCTGTGGGTGCTTGCACGCACCACTTACATGCTGTCTGACCGCGGTGATTAAGAACCGCCACCGTGGGTACGTTTACCCATTCCTATGTTTCATGTTTTTATATGTGTGAATAAACCTTCTAAAACGATACTTATGCACTATCAAGCGCCCGTCTTTATTTCTCTCTCTCTCTATATATATATATATATGTATATATATATACTGTATATATATATATATATATATATATATATATAGAGAGAGAGAGAGAGAGAGAGAGAGAGAGAGAGAGAGAGAGAGAGAAAACACACAATACGCACAGTAAAGCTGAAAGAAGAGCTGCTACCCTGATTGGGTCCCCTGTTAGATAGGTTTTAGAAATGGAAGAAAAAGGGGGTTCAGGGTGCGCTAAACCTTATCTTATTGAACAGAATAATACAAGTCACAGTAAAAATGTTTTAATAAAACTGCCCACAGGGCATAGCAGTATACAGCAAAGGTTAATGTGATTTAATTTACAGTGAATCACTAACAAACAGTATCCTCTTAAACAGTTGATATATAGTCAAGATGGATATCGCAATAAGCCCATTAGCCCAACGCGTTTCGTCATTAGCATGACTTCATCAGGGGCACTGGTCCAATGGTTGAATAAGATGATCACACGATCACAAATTGAGACTAGGTTCCTCCAGGGCAATATGATAGAACGAAGATGTTGGATCCCAAGTAACACTTATGAAATCATCATGATATCCACCAGCTGATGTAAATTTTATAAAAGGAGGGAACAACTCAAATTCTTTTAGGCAAAATGACAAATTGCCATTGGACAATGGCAAAATATATAACATCACTGAACGGTCACTTGCAATTCAGATCATGTAGTTTACATGATTACCTGAAGTTGCAATTTAAACTGCATAGGAAAAACAATCTGACAGACCAAAATACGGATTCAGGAGAACATGAGGAACATTAAAAATAAAGTAAAAATACATAGCTTGCCTAGACATTACACTGACAAGCACAATTCCTCTGTGACTAAAGAGAATTTCAAATTCACCATTATTGAACGAGTACCTCCGAATCCTAGGGGAGGTAATAGAGGCCAGGAACTGATCAAGATAGAAAGCTTCTGGATCTACACTTTAAATTCACTCACCCCAAATGGTCTAAATGAGGGCGTAGACATAGTGGCCTTCCTTTAGATCTTTTTCTTGTCTTCTTTCTTTATACCCTAAAACAGTGGTTCCCAAACTTTTTTGAATCACGGCACCCTAGAGCATCAAAATATTTTCAAGGCACCCCTAGCCTAAATGTTTCTTATCGAGAAATTCAGAAAAAAAATATTCAATTAAGTGCATTGTGGTTATATGTCACAGTTATCTGGTGAGGGACCGGATTTGCTTCTGTTTGTGCACATATGTTATGATTGGTAGCCACAAGCACTGGTTTTGCCTGGTACATTGCACATAACTAATATGAATTGATCTTGGTCCACCAACCCAAGGCACCCCTGCAAGTGTCCTGAGGCACCCCAGGGAGCCTATGCACACAGTTTGGGAACCATTGCTTTAAGGGAGGCTTTTGTTTTTGCTTCCTCTGTACTTATGTATTATCTGGACTCCCATGTTAAATGCACCCCATTTTTTCATACCCCTACTATCCAACTACGCATAGAGTTGATTTTATATAGTGTGGTGAGCGCAGCGAGCCACCGTGCCCGAAGCGTGGTGAGCGCAGTGAGCCCCGCGAGGGGACGCGGTCTCATACGAAAAACGGGAGTCCAGATATTACATACGTACCGCTTCCTCTATGAAATCGTTTTTGTATCCTCTTTCCCTGAACCGATCACAAAGAAGTTGGGATTGGAGCCAATAGTCAGCTTCATCACTACAATTGCACCTGATTCTAAGGAATTGAGCGTAAGGAACAAAATTTTTACATGCAGGAAAGTGGCAGCTTGATGCAGGTATAAAACTATTAGCGTCCACTGTCTTAAAATGAGTGTGTGTGGATATTTCTTCATCCAGTTTCCCTTCAAGCTCCAAGTCAAGAAATTAAATTTTTTGGGGAACAGTTTTGAAGGTGAACTTCAAATTGAAGTCATTATCTTGGATGTATGCTATAAATTCAAAGATGCTTGTGTCGTCTCCTTGCCAAATGAGGAGAAGATCATCAATATATCTTTTGTATGTAAATGTGTTGCCTTCAAAACAGGACCTATAGATGAACTGTTCCTCCCAGACCCTCATGAGTAAATTGGCATATGCTGGGGCGAATTTGGTCCCCATGGCAGTTCCCTGTTGTTGGAGGTAAAAATCACCATTGAATTCAAAAAAATTATGACTGAGGATGTGGTTTATACTGTTTAATAAAATGGAAATCTCGGTCACTTTGCAGGATTTTTTCTACTGAATACAGACCTCTATTATGTGGAATAGAGGAATACAACCCTTGTACATCAATCGTCAGCCAACAATAGTTGGTCGACCATATTTTGCCTTTGAGTAATTGCAAGACTGAAGAACTATCTTTGAGATATGATGCATTTTGCAATACATAAGGTTGCAATTTTAGATCAAGGAAATGTGAAAGATTCGATGTTAATGAGTTTATACCCGCAATTATGGGCCATCCGGGTGGGTTGGATGGGTGTTTATGAACCTTTGGAATATGATAGAGTATAGGAATAGTGGCATGTTTAACATTCATATACTCAAATTCCTTGCAGATAACATCAATTTGGAGACCAGGGGTGAGATTTAACAGGATGAGATATTCAGAAAGTGAGAGATTTAGGAAGAAATCTCCAGTTTTTTTAAAGTGGCAAACATTTATACTGGAAAATGGTTTTGCAGTGTAAATGATTGCCGCTTTAAAAAAACTGGAGATTTCTTACCAAATCTCTCACTTTTTGAATCTCTCATCCTATTAAATCTCACCCCAGATGTTAAAAGTTCCTGTAATTCTACTTGGAAAATTGTGGTGGGGTTGTTTTGGAGTTTTGCATAGGTAGCTTCATCACTAAATATTTTGTTGGCTTCAGTTAGATATTTCACTTTGTCATGTAGGACCACTTCACCACCTTTGTCAGTGGTTTTAATGATGGTGTTTTTGTCCTTTTTTAGTGTTCTAAGCGCTTTACTTTCTTGTACATTTAAATTCCTAGTGAAGTGATTTTTAGGTTTAATGGTTCTAAAGTCCTCTCGAACCGCCTTGTAAAAAATATCGAGGTGGCTACCTCTTGATTCGACAGGGTAGAAGTGTGAAGGTGGAGCAATGATTGGTTTCGCCTCAATTTGTTTGGTAGAGTTGGTGGGGTTTTTCAAAAAGTGCCTTTGCACTGTGAGATTTTGAATGTATTTATTTAAATCAATGAATAAATTGAAGTGATTTACATGGCCGTCAGGGGCAAATTGAAGGCCTTTATTTAGTATCACATTCTCTGCTGAAGATAATTCTTTCATTGTGATATTGATGATTCCTGTCCTTGGGGGACTGTGATTATTGATCGTTTTTTCTTTTTTAGAGAACAGTTTGCCCCCTCTAGATCCTCTAGGTCTCCATTCAGTCTTCTTTTCAGACCGTGTGGAGATTCCAAGCACATACGGAGTTTCTCCCTTATAGTGTGATGGGGGGGGGGGGGGCGTTCCGTATCTCGGTCCTCACCTAAAAAATTCCTGTGTTGATTTCTATGGAGGGAAGGAGATCTGAATATCTCCCCAAGGCTGTGATCTTGATGATCATGATAAGACGGTATTCTACCCCTATGATTTCTTCTTAAAGGGTAGTTTTATCTTTGCTCTCTATAGTCTTCTCTTCGCTCTCTATAGTCCTGTCTTCTTGACCTCTCTTGTTGTCTATATGGTTGTTTATAATTGTTTTGAGCGTTCCAATAGTTGTACAAAGGGCAATATGAGTGACTCTCTCGTTGGAGCTAAATTAATTACATCTAGGTTTGTCCCGATTGAGTTGTTGATATTATCTGGACGGTGCCTTCTTGTTGGGAAATCTGTATTTCTGATGTCACTCTGCCAAGTGTTAATGTTAACAGTGACATAATCTCTTTTGTCAAGTACAAACTTTTTTTGTTTCCTCTGAATTATGTCTTTTTCCAGTAGATCAAGTTTAGACTGTAAATGTCTCTTTTAAACTCCTCGCTTTGATCGGGATCCCAATGACAACCATCCGGATATCCAGAGCGGCCAATGCTGTAGCAGGGACAGGAGCTGGTGATGCAGAGAAGAAGCCGGGAGTGAGTGAGAGTCCTGTTGGTTGCCTGGACGACCGCTCTGGTCACAGCGGGGGGCGTGAACACGGAAGGCTGAAGCCGGGAGAGCCAGGGGAGTGAGAGTCCTCTGGTAACCTGGGCAATGGCCAATGTCGCACTTCCGCCCTGTTGCCTGCGTGTCAGAAGCATGTCCAGAAATCAAGGGGAGGTGTCCTGAGTGGCGGGAACGCCGTCGGGCAGGGGTAAGTTCGGAGGGGTATTTATTCTGCACTTGTTACACTGTTTTGTTGTCCTGATAACTGTAGACAAATAAATTCCACGCGTTTTTCACGCTATCGGATGTCACAGTGCCGCTGTGTTCTCCAGCATATTGTATCCCTGGCTCCCAGCCAGAACAGAGGGCAACTGAGCAAGATACCCCACGGGGGGGGGGGGGGGTCCGAGTGCTGGGCCCAAGAAGGTGGTTACATTGGTCCCGCAGCAGATGCTCAGCTGCGTGACAACCAAAGCACCAGACATCTTTTTCGTTTCTCCTTTGATGTCACCCTCCTGGTAGTGCCACAAGTGAAGGCACACTCCACAGCATGCCTTCCTGATTGGATGAGATGGTTCTTCTTACTCTGTGTGTAGAAGTTCTGTACAATCATGTCTGCACCATCCCAGGATGAGCAGGATGTTCCGTCATTTTTATTACAATGTGACACCCATGATACCCTTAGTTTCTCTGACGCTGAAGCTGCATCCATATTACACAAGGAACTAGTGTTCGATGTGGCTGAGGATCTGACTCAGGATGATTTATTCAAAGAGTTATACAAACGCAAAAAACATGAGCTTGACTATTTGTACCACAGCCGCACGGCCCGCACCCTTTCTGATTACCACCGGGCAAAACAAATACCCAGAGGGATCAGGTCCATAACATGCCAACAATTGGCCGTCATAACGCATCCTTTTGTAAACGTTGGATAGCGATACTTAATAAATGTGCAATGGGCTTGATTCTGCTGGTAGTCGAAGAAGTTACTAAAGAACAGGAGGTGACTAAGGAGAAAATAATCCTATTTGAGAGGGAGCATAGCATCTCCAATGAAGCAGAACAGAAACCTTCTGGGATGCCTAAATTGGAAAAACAGCCGGAACACTATCGGATTGAATTGCTAAGATATAAACGTGAAGTGGTATGGGCGAGTTATCGGAGTGATATGGGCGAGTTATCGGAGTGATATGGGCGTGTTATCGGAGTGATATGGGCGTGTTATCGGAGTGATATGGGCGTGTTATCGGAGTGATATGGACGAGTTATCGGAGTGATATGGGTGAGTTATCGGAGTGATATGGGTGAGTTATCGGAGTGATATGGGCGAGTAATCGGAGTGATATGGGCGAGTTATCGGAGTGATATGGGCGTGTTATCGGAGTGATATGGGCGAGTTATCGGAGTGATATGGGCGAGTTATCGGAGTGATATGTGCGTGTTATCGGAGTGATATGGGCGAGTTACCGGAGTGATATGGGCGTGTTATCGGAGTGATATGGGCGTGTTATCGGAGTGATATGGGCGAGTTATCGGAGTGATATGGGCGAGTTATCGGAGTGATATGGGGGTGTTATCGGAGTGGTATGGGCGAGTTATCGGAAGGATATGGGCGTGTTATCGGAGTGATATGGGCGAGTTATCGGAGTGATATGGGCGTGTTATCGGAGTGATATGGGCGAGTTATCGGAGTGATATGGGCGTGTTATCGGAGTGATATGGGCGTGTTATCGGAGTGATATGGGTGTGTTATCGGAGTGATATGGGCGAGTTATCGGAGTGATATGGGCGTGTTATCGGAGTGATATGGGTGAGTTATCGGAGTGATATGGGTGAGTTATCGGAGTGATATGGGTGAGTTATCGGAGTGATATGGGCGTGTTATCGGAGTGATATGGGCGAGTAATCGGAGTGATATGGGCGAGTTATCGGAGTGATATGGGTGAGTTAGCGGAGTGATAGGGGCGTGTTATCGGAGTGATATGGGCGAGTTATCGGAGTGATATGAGCGAGTTATCGGAGTGATATGGGCGTGTTATCGGAGTGATATGGTCGAGTTATCGGAGTGATATGGGCGAGTTATCGGAGTGATATGGGCGAGTTATCGGAGTGATATGGGCGTGTTATCGGAGTGATATGGGCGTGTTATCGGAGTGATATGGACGAGTTATCGGAGTGATATGGGCGTGTTATCGGAGTGATATGGACGAGTTATCGGAGTGATATGGGCGAGTTATCGGAGTGATATGGCCGAGTTATCGGAGTGATATGGAAGAGTTATCGGAGTGATATGGGCGAGTTATCGGAGTGATATGGGCGAGTTATCGGAGTGATATGGACGAGTTATCGGAGTGATATGGGTGAGTTAGCGGAGTGATAGGGGCGTGTTATCGGAGTGATATGGGCGAGTTATCGGAGTGATATGAGCGAGTTATCGGAGTGATATGGGCGTGTTATCGGAGTGATATGGTCGAGTTATCGGAGTGATATGGGCGAGTTATCGGAGTGATATGGGCGAGTTATCGGAGTGATATGGGCGTGTTATCGGAGTGATATGGGCGTGTTATCGGAGTGATATGGACGAGTTATCGGAGTGATATGGGCGTGTTATCGGAGTGATATGGGCGAGTTATCGGAGTGATATGGGCGTGTTATCGGAGTGATATGGGCGTGTTATCGGAGTGTTAGGGGCGTGTTATCGGAGTGATATGGGCGAGTTATCGGAGTGATATGGGCGTGTTATCGGCGTGATATGGGCGAGTTATCGGAGTGATATGGGCGTGTTATCGGAGTGATATGGGCGTGTTATCGGAGTGATATGGGCAAGTTACCGGAGTGATATGGGCGTGTTATCGGAGTGATATGGGCGTGTTATCGGAGTGGGTACTTGTGGAGTATCACGGCTCCCACGACCTTCATCGTATGCTGATCGTATGCTGAAAAATCGCATCGCATCGCATACGATCAAATCGCATGTGATGCGATGCAATCGCACCCGATTTTGCACTGAAATGCATCAAAATGCATTGAAATGTGTATTAAACTTGTGAAATGCCCCCAAATGCCATTTTTCATAGTGCACCACCCCCACTATCAACGTCAACCCGAAGCGTGGCGAGCGTAGCGAGCCCGCGAGGGGCGGTGGTACGCGTCCTACGACCTTTTCATACCCCCACTATCCACGTCGGCGTGGAGTTGAGAATAGAAAGTGTGGCGAGCGCACCGAGCCCGAAGCGTGGCGAGCGGACACGGATACCTTCACAGCTATACGCGTCCCCTCGCGGGCTTCACAGGTATCCGCGTCCGCTCGCCACGCTTCGGGCTCGGTGGCTCGCTGCGCTCGCCACACTTTCTATTCTCAACTCCACGCCGACGTGGATAGTGGGGGTATGAAAAGGTCGTAGGACGCGTACCACCGCCCCTCGCGGGCTCGCTGCGCTCGCCACGCTTCGGGTTGACGTTGATAGTGGGGGTGGTGCACTATGAAAAATGGCATTTGGGGGCATTTCACAAGTTTAATACACATTTCAATGCATTCTGATGCATTTCAGTGCAAAACCGGTGCCATCGCATCGCATCGGATGCCATCGTATGGCATCCGATGCGATCGCATACGATTTTTGAGCAAAAATGCTCAAAAATCGGTAAAAATCGTATCCCATCGTATGCCATCGTATGTAACTACATATGGCATACAATGCCATACGATGGGAGCCGTGATACTTCACAAGTACCTCGGAGTGATATGGGCCAGTTATCGGAGTGATATGGGCGTGTTATCGGAGTGATATGGGCGTGTTATCGGAGTGATATGGGCGAGTTATCGGAGTGATATGGGCGTGTTATCGGAGTGATATGGGCGTGTTATCGGAGTGATATGGGCGAGTTATCGGAGTGATATGGGCGAGTTATCGGAGTGATATGGGCGAGTTATCGGAGTGATATGGGCGTGTTATCGGAGTGATATGGGCGTGTTATCGGAGTGATATGGGCGAGTTATCGGAGTGATATGGGCGTGTTATCGGAGTGATATGGGCGTGTTATCGGAGTGATATGGGCGAGTTATCGGAGTGATATGGGCGAGTTATCGGAGTGATATGGACGAGTTATCGGAGTGATATGGGCGAGTTATCAGAGTGATATGGGCGTGTTATCGGAGTGATATGGGCGTGTTATCGGAGTGATATGGGCGTGTTATCGGAGTGATATGGGCGAGTTATCGGAGTGATATGGGCCAGTTATCGGAGTGATATGGGCGTGTTATCGGAGTGATATGGGCGTGTTATCGGAGTGATATGGGCGAGTTATCGGAGTGATATGGGCGTGTTATCGGAGTGATATGGGCGTGTTATCGGAGTGATATGGGCGAGTTATCGGAGTGATATGGGCGAGTTATCGGAGCGATATGGGCGAGTTATCGGAGTGATATGGGCGAGTTATCGGAGTGATATGGGCGAGTAATCGGAGTGATATGGGCGAGTTATCGGAGTGATATGGGCGTGTTATCGGAGTGATATGGGCGAGTTATCGGAGTGATATGGGCGTGTTATCGGAGTGATATGGGTGAGTTATCGGAGTGATATGGGCGAGTTATCGGAGTGATATGGGCGAGTTATCGGAGTGATATGGGCGTGTTATCGGAGTGATATGGGCGAGTTATCGGAGTGATATGGGCGAGTTATCGGAGTGATATGGGCGTGTTATCGGAGTGATATGGGCGAGTTATCGGAGTGATATGGGCGAGTTATCGGAGTGTTAGGGGCGTGTTATCGGAGTGATATGGGCGAGTAATCGGAGTGATATGGGCGAGTTATCGGAGTGATATGGGTGAGTTAGCGGAGTGATAGGGGCGTGTTATCGGAGTGATATGGGCGAGTTATCGGAGTGATATGAGCGAGTTATCGGAGTGATATGGGCGTGTTATCGGAGTGATATGGTCGAGTTATCGGAGTGATATGGGCGAGTTATCGGAGTGATATGGGCGAGTTATCGGAGTGATATGGGCGTGTTATCGGAGTGATATGGGCGTGTTATCGGAGTGATATGGACGAGTTATCGGAGTGATATGGGCGTGTTATCGGAGTGATATGGACGAGTTATCGGAGTGATATGGGCGAGTTATCGGAGTGATATGGCCGAGTTATCGGAGTGATATGGAAGAGTTATCGGAGTGATATGGGCGAGTTATCGGAGTGATATGGGCGAGTTATCGGAGTGATATGGACGAGTTATCGGAGTGATATGGGCGAGTTATCGGAGTGATATGGGCGTGTTATCGGAGTGATATGGGCGTGTTATCGGAGTGTTAGGGGCGTGTTATCGGAGTGATATGGGCGAGTTATCGGAGTGATATGGGCGTGTTATCGGCGTGATATGGGCGAGTTATCGGAGTGATATGGGCGTGTTATCGGAGTGATATGGGCGTGTTATCGGAGTGATATGGGCAAGTTACCGGAGTGATATGGGCGTGTTATCGGAGTGATATGGGCGTGTTATCGGAGTGGGTACTTGTGGAGTATCACGGCTCCCACGACCTTCATCGTATGCTGATCGTATGCTAAAAAATCGCATTGCATCGCATACGATCAAATCGCATGTGATGCGATGCAATCGCACCCGATTTTGCACTGAAATGCATCAAAATGCATTGAAATGTGTATTAAACTTGTGAAATGCCCCCAAATGCCATTTTTCATAGTGCACCACCCCCACTATCAACGTCAACCCGAAGCGTGGCGAGCGTAGCGAGCCCGCGAGGGGCGGTGGTACGCGTCCTACGACCTTTTCATACCCCCACTATCCACGTCGGCGTGGAGTTGAGAATAGAAAGTGTGGCGAGCGCACCGAGCCCGAAGCGTGGCGAGCGGACACGGATACCTTCACAGCTATACGCGTCCCCTCGCGGGCTTCACAGGTATCCGCGTCCGCTCGCCACGCTTCGGGCTCGGTGGCTCGCTGCGCTCGCCACACTTTCTATTCTCAACTCCACGCCGACGTGGATAGTGGGGGTATGAAAAGGTCGTAGGACGCGTACCACCGCCCCTCGCGGGCTCGCTGCGCTCGCCACGCTTCGGGTTGACGTTGATAGTGGGGGTGGTGCACTATGAAAAATGGCATTTGGGGGCATTTCACAAGTTTAATACACATTTCAATGCATTCTGATGCATTTCAGTGCAAAACCGGTGCCATCGCATCGCATCGGATGCCATCGTATGGCATCCGATGCGATCGCATACGATTTTTGAGCAAAAATGCTCAAAAATCGGTAAAAATCGTATCCCATCGTATGCCATCGTATGTAACTACATATGGCATACAATGCCATACGATGGGAGCCGTGATACTTCACAAGTACCTCGGAGTGATATGGGCCAGTTATCGGAGTGATATGGGCGTGTTATCGGAGTGATATGGGCGTGTTATCGGAGTGATATGGGCGAGTTATCGGAGTGATATGGGCGTGTTATCGGAGTGATATGGGCGTGTTATCGGAGTGATATGGGCGAGTTATCGGAGTGATATGGGCGAGTTATCGGAGTGATATGGGCGAGTTATCGGAGTGATATAGGCGAGTAATCGGAGTGATATGGGCGAGTTATCGGAGTGATATGGGCGTGTTATCGGAGTGATATGGGCGAGTTATCGGAGTGATATGGGCGTGTTATCGGAGTGATATTGGCGAGTTATCGGAGTGATATGGGCGAGTTATCGGAGTGATATGGGCGAGTTATCGGAGTGATATGGGCCAGTTATCGGAGTGATATGGGCGAGTTATCGGAGTGATATGGGCGAGTTATCGGAGTGATATGGGCGTGTTATCGGAGTGATATTGGCGAGTTATCGGAGTGATATGGGCGTGTTATCGGAGTGATATGGGCGAGTTATCGGAGTGATATGGGCGAGTTATCGGAGTGATATGGGCGAGTTATCGGAGTGATATGGGTGTGTTATCGGAGTGATATGGGCGAGTTATCGGAAGGATATGGACGAGTTATCGGAGTGATATGGGCGAGTTATCAGAGTGATATGGGCGTGTTATCGGAGTGATATGGGCGTGTTATCGGAGTGATATGGGCGTGTTATCGGAGTGATATGGGCGAGTTATCGGAGTGATATGGGCGTGTTATCGGAGTGATATGGGCGTGTTATCGGAGTGATATGGGCGTGTTATCGGAGTGATATGGGCGAGTTATCGGAGTGATATGGGCGTGTTATCGGAGTGATATGGGCGTGTTATCGGAGTGATATGGGCGAGTTATCGGAGTGATATGGGCGAGTTATCGGAGTGATATGGGCGTGTTATCGGAGTGATATGGGCGTGTTATCGGAGTGATATGGGCGTGTTATCGGAGTGATATGGGCGAGTTATCGGAGTGATATGGGCGTGTTATCGGAGTGATATGGGCGTGTTATCGGAGTGATATGGGCGTGTTATCGGAGTGATATGGGCGAGTTATCAGAGTGATATGGGCGTGTTATCGGAGTGATATGGGCGTGTTATCGGAGTGATATGGGCGTGTTATCGGAGTGATATGGGCGAGTTATCGGAGTGATATGGGCGAGTTATCGGAGTGATATGGGCGTGTTATCGGAGTGATATGGTCGAGTTATCGGAGTGATATGGGCGAGTTATCGGAGTGATATGGGCGTGTTATCGGAGTGATATGAGCGAGTTATCGGAAGGATATGGTCGAGTTATCGGAGTGATATGGGCGAGTTATCGGAGTGATATGGGCGTGTTATCGGAGTGATATGGGCGTGTTATCGGAGTGATATGGGCGAGTTATCGGCGTGATATGGGCGAGTTATCGGAGTGATATGGGCGTGTTATCGGAGTGATATGGGCGTGTTATCGGAGTGATATGGGCGAGTTATCGGCGTGATATGGGCGAGTTATCGGAGTGATATGGGCGAGTTATCGGAGTGATATGGGCGTGTTATCGGAGTGATATGGGCGAGTTATCGGAGTGATATGGGCGTGTTATCGGAGTGATATGGGCGTGTTATCGGAGTGATATGGGCGAGTTATCGGAGTGATATGGGCGAGTTATCGGAGTGATATGGGCGAGTTATCGGAGTGATATGGGCGTGTTATCGGAGTGATATGGGCGAGTTATCGGAGTGATATGGGCGTGTTATCGGAGTGATATGGGCGTGTTATCGGAGTGATATGGGCGAGTTATCGGCGTGATATGGGCGAGTTATCGGAGTGATATGGGCGAGTTATCGGAGTGATATGGGCGTGTTATCGGAGTGATATGGGCGAGTTATCGGAGTGATATGGGCGTGTTATCGGAGTGATATGGGCGAGTTATCGGCGTGATATGGGCGAGTTATCGGAGTGAAATGGGCGTGTTATCAGAGTGATATGGGCGTGTTATCGGAGTGATATGGGCGAGTTATCGGCGTGATATGGGCGAGTTATCGGAGTGATATGGGCGAGTTATCGGAGTGATATGGGCGTGTTATCGGAGTGATATGGGCGAGTTATCGGAGTGATATGGGCGTGTTATCGGAGTGATATGAGCGAGTTATCGGAAGGATATGGGCGTGTTATCGGAGTGATATGAGCGAGTTATCGGAAGGATATGGTCGAGTTATCGGAGTGATATGGGCGTGTTATCGGAGTGATATGGGCGTGTTATCGGAGTGATATGGGCGAGTTATCGGAGTGATATGGGCGTGTTATCGGAGTGATATGGGCGAGTTATCGGAGTGATATGGGTGTGTTATCGGAGTGATATGGGCGAGTTATCGGAAGGATATGGGTGTGTTATCGGAGTGATATGGGCGAGTTATCGGAGTGATATGGGCGAGTTATCGGAGTGATATGGGCGTGTTATCGGAGTGTAGCACATTGCATCACATCGCATGCAATATAGAGGCATGCGATGCGATTTTTAATTGTACAAGCACCCTTGTGGGTGCTTACAATGTTAAATGCACCCCCATTGTCAACACCACCCCCACTATCAATGCCAACCCGAAGCGTGGCGAGCGTAGCGAGCCACCGAGCCCGAAGCTCTGGGCTCGGTGGCTTACTGCGCTTGCCACACTATCTGAAATCAACTCCACGCCGATGTGGATATGGGGGGTATGAAAAGGTCGGATGATGCATACCGCCGCCCCTCGCGGGCTCCCTGCGCTCGCCACGCTTCGGGTTGCCGTTCATAGTGGGAGTCGGGTTGACAATGGGGGGGGGGGGCATTTTACATTCTGGGGGCATTTAACATTGTATGCACCCATCAGGGTGCTTGTACAATTAAAAATTGCATGCCATCGCATCGCATGCCATTTGATGGCATGCGATGCGATGTGATATTTAACCCCTTCCCGACATTGCCTTTTAAGGTAATTTTTTTTTTTTTTTTCCTCCTTGTGTTCAAATAAGCGTAACTTTTTTAATTTTCCGGCTATATAGACACATGAGGGCTTTTTTTTTGCGGGACAAGTTGTACTTTCTAATGGTACCATTTACTATACCGTATAATATTCTGGGGAATCAGGAAATAATTCAATGTGGGGTAAAAAAAAAAAAAAACGCAATTCCACAATTTTGCGCTGGTTACGGTTTTTTTGGAGTTCATAGTTCGTTTAAAATGATGGGTTATCTTTATTCTATGGGTCGTTACGATTCCGGTAATACCAAACTTATATAGTTTTCGTTACATTTTACCACTAAAAAAAAAAATAGAAAATGTTACGGTTTTTCGAATTTGCGTCGCGTCGCCATGTTCTGCGGCTTATAACTTTTTTATTTTTCCACCTACGGACCTGGGTGAGGGCTCATTTTTTGCGGGCTGAAGTGTACTTTTTAATTAATACCATTATGGGATATGGGCGACTTTCTGATCTCTTTTAGCTATTTTTTTTTGGGTAGGCGATGCGACCAAAAAGCGTAGTTTTGGCGTTGGGGATTATTTTCCGTTTACGCCTTTAACCGTGCGGGATAACTAATGTTATATTTTAATAGATCGGACTTTTAGGAACGCGGCGATACCAAATATGTTTATTTTTTTTATTATTTATTTATTTTTATTTGGGAAATGGGGAAAGGGGGGTGATTTGAACTTTTAATATTTTATTATTTTTTTTTTATTTTTAAACTTTATTTTTTTTTTTTTTTTACTTTTACTACAAGGCCCCCTAGTGTACTTGACCACTAGGGGGCGCGATCGCCTGTACTAGGTTCAGCCATAGAGCTCTATGGCTGAACGTAGTGATTTTTTGCACTTCCTATTACATCCTGCCTGAGGCAGGATGTAATAGGTATGAATACACGGACAGCACAGGGGTCTACATTAGACCCCTGGCTACCATGACAACCGATCGGCACCCTCCGATCGCGCTGCGGGGGGCCCCGATCGGCGCCGGAGGGGGGCGCCCCCCCCTCCGATCAGCTATTTAAGCACTGCGGGCGCTTTGCCCGCGGTGCTTAAAGGGTTAAACGGCCGCGATCGGCGAACTCGCCGCTCGTGGCCGTGAGAGCAGAGACATGGCTGTAATATACAGCCATTACCTGCTCTCTATCAAGCCAGCTCACTCCGTGAGCTGGCTTGATTCACCCCCAACCGACATATGACGTAAATGTACGTCATATGTCGGGAAGGGGTTAATTGTATATTCAGACATTTTCACGTGGAAATCGCATCGCATACCATCACATACCCTATTTAGTGGTATGCAATGCGATGGGCGCCGTGATAATACACAAGTACCAACTATTGCACTTTAAAAGTACCCGGAGTGACGTCCTTCTTTCTACAGTGTATATAAAAAGGAATTTGTTTGCCTGTCACTCTGGACAACCACAGATATGGCCGGGTGCCCTTCTCATAGATAATTAGCAGATCTGACCTTGCATTCTGGAACCCCAGACTAATGGACACTGGGCCACACTCCTCTTGCTTTAAATTGTTTTAAATGTGCAATACATAAGATGTCAAAAATCTGTTTCAAGGGATGGAAGCCTTCTCATCAGGACATGTGGCCTATTTTTGTAGGACATTCATAATTTTTTGTCACTGTCCCTCTGTCCCACTCACGGGCAGCATTGTCCTGCAGTGGGGGGAGTTGGGAGACCCTCTGTCCCTCATATGTGCACAGCTTCTGCTGTGGCCTTCACTACGGCCAGCCATGGAACTGAGAAAGTGCAGAAAGACCATCTTGAAAGAGACTGCAAGATCCTGGCATGCAGAAATTGTTGACTGGCAAGCCACAAGACAAAAGACTCAGTGGCGTAACAATAGCTGAGTAAAGGCGCTGAGTAAAGTGTGGGCGCAGGGGGTCTGCGGGGCTATTGTTTCACTGCTGCCTGCTTGCCCCCGCCGCCACCACCTCTGTAGCCGGGACACTCACATCTACTTGTCTGCGGTCCCGGCGCTTCTCCTACAGGCTGGCTCGGCTCCTGTCCTGCTGCTATTAAAATCTGCCTCCCAAGATGTCCGCCGCCTTATAGCAGACTTTTTTGGGGATGCAAGAGGAGCCTCCTCTAGCATCCCAAAAAACGGTCTGCTGTAAGGGGGCTGTAACGATCAGATCAGGTGATCGATCAAATTAACGTATGCCTCCTGTTATGATTATCTGTTCAATCAATGTATGTCTGGTATGTTTGGTAAAATCATGCCGCCTGTGATTATTATGTGGGAGATCAGAACATGTCATGTATTATGTGTGTGGACTATTGGTGACCCAGGGAGTGTAGCCATCTGTGGACTCCTCTGGAGTTAGGATGTAAGATAAGATCTGAGACCCCTCATAAACCAGATTGGGGGGGAGAGCAATAGTGTCCAGCCAACAGGCCAAAGGTGCTCTGGCCCTGCACTAAATTACCTCTTATCACTTGAGGAATGTATAAAATCTACTTCAAAGCAGGGACAAATTCTTTATGGGAAAGATCCTATATCTACTGACTTTCACTAGGCTCAGAAAGGGAATGGTTAAAAATCCCAAGGGTGGGAGGGATGAGGGAGTCTTCAAGGTATAACTAAGACCCTTCTCCCTATAGTCAGTGTCACTACCTGGGGGTGTAGCAAACAGGCTGTAAGCGACCAGAGATTTCTTGTGGAGACCCCACGTCAGGATTGGTACTTAGGTGTAAGATACGGTTCTGTCATTTCTCTTTTTATTTTATTTCTGAAATTGCATTTAAACTCGTGTGTACTTTTAAAATCATTGTAAAATCTTGTAACTATTTTCTAAAGCTCTGTAGTATTTCTAGGAATAAATAATACATATTCTCAGTCCTGGTTCTGTGTTCTTAAGACTCATTAGCCTCAGAAGAGAACGCTCCAGCGTGTTACCATTTGTATATTGTATTGTGCGGTCAGGTGCGAGCCAAGCCGCCCCTTGCGCAGTTTCAAGCGCTAAAATCAGGTTTTGGCTGGTGGCAGTGTACCTCAAGTAAAGGACCCGAGAGTCCAAAGTGAACCCCAGTCAGGGCCGGAGCTGCTCAGATTGACGTATCAGAGCAGGCGACCGGTGGGTCTGTGAGTGTGGGTAGAATTTTGTGAGAAATACCCACATCACCAGAATCAGAACTCAGAGCTTTACTATAGTTTTAAAAGTCACACAGTGGATGCAATTTCTGTTCCCTCCCTTCTCTTGTTTTTCTTTCCTATAATTTTATTTGACAAGTGTGAGACTCAGGATGGCTGTTTACCAGCAGATGAGGAGAGATGACCTGGCGGTCGTGTGTGTTCAGAGGAATATCCCTTGGTCTGGCCAGAGTAGAAAACGTTTGATTCAGGCACTAGTGGATGCCGATCGGACTCTAGCTGCTGGAGGAAACCAGTCCATGGACAATCCTACCCCAGGGGCTCAGTCAGCACTGGACAGTACAAACGATCCCGCGCCAGGGTTAAACCCTTCTGCTGGACCCAGCAAGTCCACACTGCAGAGCGACCTTCTAGCTGCTATCCGGCAAATGAAGAATGTGAACCCCATATTCGCTTTGCAGCTGGTGCAGCACTGCCAAGCCATTGTCGACAGAGAGGCTGCGGAGCGCAAAGCCAGACGAGAGGCTGAGAAGCGCAAAGCCATACGAGAGGCTGAGGCTGCAGAGCGTCAGGCCGAGCGTGAGTACCAGTTGGGACTGGTGAGGCTCGGAGGGCTGATCGCTGTTGGTGAACCAGTGGAGGATGATACAGGGCATCATGATGGCGAACCTTTACGTGAGACTTTATCTGCCATGGCTACTGAGTTAGCAGGGGATGGGCTTCGTACTGAACTTTTACTGTCTGCGGAAGTAAATAATGTGTTGGATCATGGTGTGGACTCTGTTATCAATCATGGGGAGCCTAACAAGGGACAGAGGTCCCAAATCACCGCTGACGCGAATTTCACCGGACCGCGTCATGCACAGTTCCCTGTCTTGGAAGCAGACAGAGGAAGCCAAGTGAGTGTCAGCTTGGTTGTGAGTAATGAGCTGGCCCTGGACACTACAGCCGGTGCTCAGAGAGCTGACATCTCTGCTAGCACCAGGGAGACTGTAGGATGTGTGGCAGTCAGGGAGACTGCAGAGTACCAATCCCCTACAGCACCAGAAGAGCCCAGTGAGTATTCTGACCCATATGGTGATGATTATCCGTTTAGGCTTATGAGCCCAGAGGAACTCACTACCGAATGTCAGCTGCAAGGTATCTCCTGCCCCAACAATTCCCGCTGGGAGATGATCAAGCGGCTCACCCATGCACGAAATGATGAGCGCAATGTTTTCGGCATGTATCGCGCTGAGTTTCTAACCTGGGGTCCCGATGCGACTCCTTGGTTGCTGCTGAGAGAACTGACGGACTGTTTTGAAATAGCTCAGCAATATGCGTATGATTGTAAAAAGCTTGATACCCCATGGTGGAAAGAGCAGTGCCGCTGGGCAGATGCTGAAAGGAATCGCCTAGAACAGCTTCTATCACCAGCTATGGAACCAACGACACAGCCTACCGGGGTTTCCCTCATGGACATGGTACCCGGGCCTGCTACAATCGGTGTGGAACCTGCTCATGAGACCTCACATCACAAGGCCCAGTTTAAACTGCTGGAAGATGTGAGCAGCATGTTCCCACCCGTTGCTCCAGATTTGTTGCCGGAAGAGGCTGACTGCATAGTGAAAGTATGCAGGGAAGAGACTATGTCGGAAATAGGAATGGGACTTTCTGACGGTATGCACACAAGTATGTGTGGGACTACTGATGTGGGACTTTTATTAACTCCACACATATCTGTCAATGTTGTTCCCCCTGTCGCTAACCCTTCTGAACCATATGATGCATCTCAGGTAGTATGTAACCATGCTGAACATTGCAATGTTGTTATTTTGTGTGAAGCCCCTGGGATGATCTGTGATAGTGCCGTACCTTCGGTGGAGGTGGAGGGTGAGTTAGAGACAGGTATAGTGGGTAATCCTTGCCAGTTTGTGGGGTTAAATGAATGCCCTAATCTAGTTGGGAATGAGACACCCTCACTCACCAGTGGTAGGAGTGCTGCTGGTGATGTCGTTAAGGTTGCTGTGCTAGACGTTAACCCTGTTCCTCCAGTGATGTCTGGTTGTGACATGGGGCCATGGGACGCTAACTGCACAAATGGGACAGATCTGAGTTGGTTGCAGGCAGAGCATGTACCTGCCAATAAGTTACTGGTGACAACATGCTCAGATAACCCCATTCCTGCTCAGAGACAATGGGATCCAGATATAGCGTTTTGCCACAGTGCAATTGTAAGCCAGCAGGATGGGCCCCATGTGTTGTGGAAGATGCACAGGTTAATTTGCAGGTATTGCAGGATGTCTCCCCAGGTTATGATATTGATGTTACTGTTGATAATGTGATGTCTTGCGCTACTGTGGGAAATGTGGTACCAGGTATAATAAGTGACCCGGTGGGTCCTGTGTGCACTGTAGACCTGTCAGATAGGGAGAGAGTGTCCCTTACTGCAGCTTTCCCCCCAAACCCCCCTCCTTACTGTAGCCACACAAACACAGATACAGGAACACAGCAGGGGTAACCTCCAGACACTGAGAACCCTCCAGAGAGTACATTTTTCCAGCATCACTGGATAACGGATGCCTCTCCTGAGAACCTCAGTGGCACCACCCCAGCCACAGAACCTGCGGGTCTGGGAGGAAAGGTCAGGCTCAGGAAGGTGTCCTGGACTGCCATGGAAAGCTTGGCTTTCCACGCAGAACTGAGACTCAACCCTGCACAGGCTGCCCCATACCTGGGAAGTGGGAAAGATACCCCTGGGTACAGTGAGAGGGTTGTTTCAGGAATAGAGCCAGTGGCTAGTAGGGAAGCTGCTGTGTGTAACCAGAAGGGTGGGAGGGCCCGCGAAGCACAGGTAAACTCAGCTCCATTAACCTCGGAAAGGCCGAGCTGGGATGTTCCCAAGACAGGGGACAATGACCTGCTGGTATTCCCCCTTGCAGAAACGTGCCCCCCTTCACAATTCACACACACAGACAAAGAGGGCGAATCTCCTCACAAAAGGATGAGGTGTGAGGTGTTGAGTGAGTGGACCTTCCCCCCAGTGAAGGGGAGGGGGGGTCAGTCAGCTCAGGAGAGGTGCTGGGAAGACATTTTTAAGTCTGTATATAGTGCTGGGAGAATGCCCCACACCTGTGGTATAGTTAAACGTGCTGAGTTACGAGTCCCAGGGGGATGGCCATTTGGGGTGTGGCGGAATGGTCTGGTACTGATCTCAGTGAGTAAGGCCAAACTGCCAGCTGCAGGGGAGAATCCGTGTCCAGGAGTCCGACGCACAGCTGTGGTGGGCTGTGTCAATGCCAGCCGGGATGGACACAGCTCCCACTATATCAGTGTGCTCACAGACTATGGGTTTGAGGACACCTGTGTGCTTTTAGTTTGCAATCTCCTGCGAGAGGGACAGGGACTATGCCCATTGCCCACCCTAGCCACGGCTATGGCGTCAGGTGGTGCCATGACAGACGTCAAGTATAGGGAAGTGTTAGTACAGATCCCGCAGAATCAGTGGCAGTCTGTCTCAGCACGGAGACCACTGCTACCTGTCCAGGTGATGTAGTTAATAGCGCACTGATGAGACGGTGACGTGGGTCACCGCCTCTGTGCGCCATTTTAAAAGGGGGAGGTGTAACGATCAGATCAGGTGATCGATCAAATTAACGTATGCCTCCTGTTATGATTATCTGTTCAAGCAATGTATGTCTGGTATGTTTGGTAAAATCATGCCGCCTGTGATTATTATGTGGGAGATCAGAACATGTCATGTATTATGTGTGTGGACTATTGGTGACCCAGGGAGTGTAGCCATCTGTGGACTCCTCTGGAGTTAGGATGTAAGATAAGATCTGAGACCCCTCATAAACCAGATTGGGGGGGAGAGCAATAGTGTCCAGCCAACAGGCCAAAGGTGCTCTGGCCCTCTACTAAATTACCTCTTATCACTTGAGGAATGTATAAAATCTACTTCAAAGCAGGGACAAATTCTTTATGGGAAAGATCCTATATCTAGGGACCTTCACTAGGCTCAGCAAGGGAATGGTTAAAAATCCCAAGGGTGGGAGGGATGAGGGAGTCTTCAAGGTATAACTAAGACCCTTCTCCCTATAGTCAGTATCACTACCTGGAGGTCTAGCAAACAGGCTGTAAGCGACCAGAGATTTCTTGTGGAGAACCCCCCCACGTCAGGATCGGTACTTAAGTGTAAGCTACGGTTCTGTCATTTTTCCCTTTTTATTTTATTTCTGAAATTGCATTTAAAACTCGTGTGTACTTTTAAAATCATTGTAAAATCTTGTAACTATTTTCTAAAGCTCTGTAGTATTTCTAGGAATAAATAATACATATTCTCAGTCCTGGTTCTGTGTTCTTAAGACTCATTAGCCTCAGAAGAGAACGCTCCAGCGTGTTACCATTTGTATATTGTATTGTGCGGTCAGGTGCGAGCCAAGCCGCCCCTTGCGCAGTTTCAAGTGCTAAAATCAGGTTTTGGCTGGTGGCAGTGTACCTCAAGGAAAGGACCTGAGTGTCCAAAGTGAACCCCAGTCACGGCCGGAGCTGCTCAGATTGACGTATCGGAGCAGGCGACCGGTGGGTCCGTGACAGGGGCGGACATCTTGGGAGGGAGATTTTAATAGCAGCAGGACAGGAGCCGAGCCAGCCTGGAGGAGAAGTAGTAGTAGTACGTTTATTTATAAGGCGCCGCAAAGTGTCCGCAGCGCCGTACATAGCAAACAAAAAAAACAAATTACAAGGTAACGTACAGGGTGTGTTGAAAGATACAGTATAAATAGGGGTATAGCTGGTCGAACTAAAATCAGCATCAGTTCAGAAGTAGGTGTCAAAATTGTCAAGGAGACTGAAGATGAAGTAGAGGAAGGGAAGAACAGGACAGGAGCACAGGTGAGGTAATGAGGTAGGGTGAGTACGTGAGGAAGGAGGGCCCTGCTCATAAGAGTTAACATACTAAAAATAGGTGGGTGGACGAACGAAATACAATAGGATAAGTAGGAACGGAGGGGAACGGAGGCAGGATAGGAGGATCAAAAGAGGTTAGGAGGATGGATAGGCTATTTGAAAAAAGTGGGTTTTGAGGGAGCGCTTGAAGGAGGTAAGGGAATCAGATAGCCTGATGGGTGGCGGGAGGTTGTTCCAGTGCAGGGGGGCAGCGCGAGAGAAATCTTGGACACGGGAGTGGGAGGAGGTGATTAGGTGAGAGGTCAGTCGGCGGTCAGCGATGGAGCGAAGAGGACGGGAGGGAGTGTGGATAGAGATCAGTGAAGAGAGGTAGGGAGCTGTGGAGGAGGAGAGAGCCTTGTAGGTGGTGGTGAGGAGTTTAAAGAGAACTCGGAAAGGAATGGGGAGCCAGTGAAGAGATAAACAGAGGGGGGAGGCGGAGGTAGAGCGGCGGGAGAGGAAGATGAGCCTAGCAGCAGTGTTAAGAATGGATTGGAGAAGCGCCGGGACCGCAGTGATCTGCGTGTACTGTTTCAAAGGCAGCAGCGGCAAGCAGCAACGGGGTAAGAAAGGAGGGGTTTAACTTTTTTTGAGAGAGGGGGGGCGCGACAAAATTCCCGGCGGGGGGGCGCAATTTATGAAGTTACGCCACTGAAAAGACTGCCCTATGAGACAGACCTACGTCCTCTGTGCATGAGCTGGCTACATCTGCTTCAGTAGAGTGAGCATCCAGCCCTCAACTGTGACTGGAGTGGATGTCATCTCCATATTGCCACCCATGGCGGCACCAAGGAAACAGCAGCAATAGAATCAAGTGGGCAAAAAAACCTTTCTTCACTCCTCCCTCGCTGCGCTCGTTACACTATTTTATTCTCCCACCACACCCTAGTAGATGGTAGGGAATGAAATACCGGCACATGTCGGCTCAAAAACAGTGAAAAACCCCATGTCGATCTTTTGACTGTTGAGCTAGACACTGTCGACCTAATGCTTGTGTTGACCAAATGACCTGTCAACCTAAACCCGTGTCGACCTAGACGCATGTCGACATATCCCCATGTCCAATGTTCCCTCTAATTTTACGAAGACTGTGTGCGGCAAAAGATTTTGGCTGTGCAACTATGGAAGGAAATTTAAATTTTTGTGCGTCACATATATAACTGGAAAATGACCTTCAGCATTTGTGTTAACTTTACTTCAAAATGATATTAAACATTTAAACATTCAAAACACAGCACATGATGTAGTTAATGGGTGAAACACACATTAATTGAGTCCACAACTGCAAAAAGGGACCAGTGCTGCTTTGTGCGCTCTGTTGTAATGTCTGTGCGCATGTTTGTCGAGTTGTGTGCGCGCGCACGCGCGCACAGCTTAGAGGGAACACTGCCCATGTCAACCTAATGGTGTCGACCCAATGCTTCTCGAGCAACATACTGTAAACGTAATGACCGTATCCCATTCACACTACATTCTGAAAAAATAAAAAGCTCTCGGCACTAAGAACAAGGGGATGTTGTAATTATAAACACACCTGGCTACATGGGGCGTAAGGGCACTTGGCTGTCAGCTGCAGCTCAGAGTAAACGCTTGCTAGTTAACAATAGGATGCAATGAAAAGAGAAAGGGGAATAGGCTGTGCTGGCAGAAAAATGCTAAAACACAGAGGGGGAAATTAGTAAGAATATGAATACGACTCAGTCGTATTCGTATTGTTCATACAATCAATATGACAGCCAATGAATCCGTACTCCGCCAGATTCGTATTTTTTTTATCTTGCCAAGTCCCCGGGATGCTTACATGGGACGAAGAGGACGTGGTCAGAGGACCCTGGTGAGTATGGTTTCCTTCCACGGGTACCCATATGGATTATCTTCAGGAATAGACAGACGGATACCGATGGATACCTACCTATATGTTAAGGTGGGTAAGTATCTGTATGTATGGGCTATGGATGAAATACAGTTTTACTTTAATCGTGTCAGTGTGTGTTTATTTAACTATTTCCCCACTTCCCTAGGATCCCTGCCCAGGCTGACCGGTCAGTGGGTAAATGCTTTGGCCATGGGAACTTGTATAAAAAGTCTCTTCCCGGCTGTGGCATTACCCTGCTGGCTGTTTGGGCCTGGTGCTGGTTTTCAACCCTGCGCTGTTTTTTTAAATAATTTACAGCAGGGTTGCCGACTTATAAATGCTCCTCTCCGGGAGAAGCCCGGAGAGGAGACTTTCCTTACCCGATCGGGGGGCGGGGCTTGACTGTGACGTCATTAAGCCCCGCCCCCATTACGAGAAACAGGCAAAATGACTGATCTCTATGGAGGGGGCGGGGCTAAAATGACGCGATTGTGCCATTTTAGCCCCTCCCCCTCCTCTGAGACCCGCGGATTGCGGCATTTAAATGCCGCGATTCGGGGGGCTCAGGGGGGTCCACCAGATTCCGGGAGGGTTGCCCACCCTTCCGGGGGGCCGGGAGGAGGACCCGATTTTCGGGAGGCTCCCGGGAATTCCGGGAGGGTCGGCAACCCTGATTTACAGTACAGCCTGCATGGATCTGACTGTTCTGTGCAGGCTTCTGCAAAACATAGGAGAAAAAAGTCTGGCGTCCTATATCTGACACAGCAGGAGGTTTAACACAATATATTATTGAACTACAGTATAAACAGATACTTCAGCGGACTGCTGCTGTTGTGTGATTGGTTGCTCGGACACCGTAAGAGAAAAGCTACGAAATAAAACAAAACAAATCACAACTGCGCAAGGGTTGAAGTCAGATTAAGCAGTAAAAGCATTTAATCATGTTTAGAATAAAAATAACAAAATTATATCATAATGCCACAATAAGGCCTAATTAATTCTACTATAAAATAGAAACAATAAAACAGAATATCAATAATAAAAAACGAATGGTTCCCAGAAGACGTGCAGGATTATTAGCATTATACCGTGGCAGTAGAACAGTATTATTTGTTGTTAGTGCAAGCATAGGATTAGCTGGATATACTGTGTCCATATTAGTTGACTTGTTAGAGTCCTGTAATGGCAGACAGTATACTGCAAACTACTAATTCATAGGGATATTAGTGATGTTATTAGTTCCAATAAAACATGTATTTGGGCTGAATGTTCCTTTATTGTCCGGCCAGACATTATATAAACTATGGCCCTCCAGCTGTTATGAAACTACACATCCCAGCATGCCTTGCCACAATTTTAGCATTCCCTAATAGCAAAGCTGTGGCAAGGCATGATGGGACTTGTAGTTTCACAATAGCTGGAGGGCCATAGTTTGGACATTCATGCCTTAAGTGTTGATCACAGATCTCCCAGTTGCTGGTGCTTAATAGCAAATAGCTATCCACATATTGTGATAAATTAGAAGTCAAACCCCCAATACCCGAAATAATAGCCTACTAGGTATCCTACTAGGTGGCCCTTACACCTCAAGATTTGTAGCAAAATAAAGGTTGTAGGTACCACAGGCGCTCTCTAATGTCACAAAACAGGTTTATTAAAATGATGACGTATAAAAGTGTAACGTCAAAGCCTGACCAGTGGTGTAGTTAGGTGCCACGGCGCCCGGAGCAAGGGCATGTTTTGCGCCCCCCCAATATGTCATAGGTGAGGCTCCTGCGCAGTAAAAAGTTGGCACGGACAAACATTATACCACACACCGTAATGCCCATTGCACATTTTAGTGAACTTTGTAATTCCAATTACACATAAGCCCACACATGATGCCCATGACATACTATATAACACTCCGTAATGCCCATGACATACTATATAACACTCCGCAATGCCCATGACATACTATATAACACACCGCAATGCCCATGACATACTATATAACACACCGCAATGCCCATGACATACTATATAACACACGGTAATGCCCATGACATACTATATAACACTCCGCAATGCCCATTACATACTATATAACACACCGTAATGCCCATGACATACTATATAACACACCGTAATGCCCATTACATACTATATAACACACCGCAATGCCCATGACATACTAGATAACACTTCGCAATGCCCATGACAAACTATATAACACACCGCAATGCCCATGACATACTAGATAACACTTCGCAATGCCCATGACATACTATATAACACACCATAATGCCCATTACATACTATATAACACTTCGCAATGCCCATTACATACTATATAACACACCGTAATGCCCATTACATACTATATAACACACCGTAATGCCCATTACATACTATATAACACACCGTAATGCCCATTACATACTATATTACACACTGTAATGCCCATTACATACTATATAACACACGGTAATGCCCATTACATACTATATAACACACGGTAATGCCCATGACATACTATATAACACACCGCAATGCCCATTACATACTATATAACACACTGTAATGCCCATTACATACTATATAACACACCGTAATGCCCATGACATACTATATAAAACACCGTAATGCCCATTACATACTATATAACACACCGCAATGCCCATGACATACTAGATAACACTCCGCAATGCCCATGACAAACTATATAACACACCGCAATGCCCATGACATACTAGATAACACTCCGCAATGCCCATGACAAACTATATAACACACCGCAATGCCCATGACATACTAGATAACACTTCGCAATGCCCATGACATACTATATAACACACCGCAATGCCCATGACATACTAGATAACACTCCGCAATGCCCATTACATACTATATAACACACCGTAATGCCCATGACATACTATATAACACTCCGCAATGCCCATGACATACTATATAACACACCGCAATGCCCATGACATACTATATAACACTCCGCAATGCCCATGACATACTATATAACACACCGCAATGCCCATGACATACTAGATAACACTTCGCAATGCCCATGACATACTATATAACACACCGCAATGCCCATGACATACTATATAACACACCGCAATGCCCATTACATACTATATAACACTTCGCAATGCCCATGACATACTATATAACACTCCGCAATGCCCATGACAAACTATATAACACACCGTAATGCCCATTACATACTATATAACACACCGCAATGCCCATGACATACTATATAACACTCCGCAATGCCCATGACAAACTATATAACACACCGCAATGCCCATGACATACTAGATAACACTTCGCAATGCCCATGACATACTATATAACACACCGTAATACCCATTACATACTATGTAACACACCGCAATGCCCATGACATACTATATAACACACCATAATGCCCATTACATACTATATAACACTTCGCAATGCCCATGACATACTAGATAACACTCCGCAATGCCCATGACAAACTATATAACACACCGCAATGCCCATGACATACTAGATAACATACATATACAAAAAAGAGAAAAGACTGTCATTTTTTGTGGCGCACTAGGAATATTGAAGAAAAACAATTATAAAATGTAACTTTTAATAGTATCTCATTTTAAAAGAACTGCGACATATAAAAACATTGACCATAGGAGGTACGTGAAAAAAGTAGGAAACTTTTTTAAAAAAAGGGGATAGAATCCTCTTATGGTGAACCCCAATATGCCTTCCCCTGTATAGATCGGTTAAGGCGTCTTATATTATGTATCCGCTCGCCTGCAGAGGGTTGTATAGTGTCACTGTTATGATATATAGTTTATACAAATCCTCTAGCAGTGAGTCACTTAATACCCACTGTGTGAGACCATTCTATTCAGGGTAAGTGCTCTCGTGAGGCAGTAGAAATAACAGCGAGTGGTATTATGTGTAAATCACACGCTATTTGAATCACCGACAATTACTGTAATAAACCATACATCTCTGCTTTTATAAAGAAATTACATCAAAAATTGGATGTGTGACATTCTTTCTTATATTATCAGTTCTATATTTTCAACCACTCTCTTAGAGACATTAGAGCGGGAGAAGTGTAGAGGGAACAGTGGTGTAGTTATTCTCCTTTATTAAAGTCTGGATTTATACTGTTTGTCCCTAGTCCCAGTACTCTGGTATACTAGGCAGACTTTGTCTGGAGAGTTTGTGCAAATACAAGGGAGTTAAATATCTACTCCTCAAGTATCCCTAATTAGGGCGTATCCACTGTTACCACACAAATAAAATGAATGCTTGTTACCACATAATCTTTAATGATATTGTTTCAACATTGTAGGGTTACAGTCTATCAAAAAATAGATAAGTATCAAGCACCAGAAAAGTACTGATAAAAGATTTGATTTATAGTTCATGCCACATAATGTTTTTATTATTGCCACACATGGATTTGAAATTTCAGAGGTTAACCGCTCAAACTAGTTTTTTAATCAGAGAACATTTGCTCTTCATGCAGTGACCGTCTGTGTGCCACTGCATGAGTTCATTGTTTTAACGGTAATTCTCGCGTCTTTCAGTTTTGCCAAAACTGACAGTATGAGACCACTCGCTGCTGGTCAGTGTGCGCACACGCCGGCGTCTGAGGGGGAATCGAGGTCAGTGAGAGTGACACTTCGATTCTTAAACCCTTTCAGATCCGTGTGTCGCGTTGCTGCACACTGCAGTCAGGGCTGTTTACACTCGGTGTCTACACCTCCGTGCTCCATACACCCTGCTTCTATGAGTACGTGGTCAGGGTCTGACCCCACGTCTCTGGCTAATTGCCTCTCAATGCCTCTGGGTAGCGGATACCGTGCGCCCTCTAAACATATACAAAATACATTTCAGTGGGGAAGGGATATTGGGGATTTACACACTCAGAGAGTGTCTGGTCGACGCGCGTGTCGCCTGGACCAGCTTCATCAGGACCAACCAGGTAGCAGCCCGGAAGCCCCTTAAATACCCACCCCTCCTGCATATTCATGAGTGCAGGTAAGGGTGTGTCATCATGTCAATTCTGGATTGGTTGTTACTTCTGTCTCATAGGTTTGGGGAAATCACTCTATCCACTCTGTCGGCAGATTTAACCCCTGCCTAATTTTATTTGTAAAAAAAAAAAAAAACACCCAATTAAGGATCAAACACTACTCTGGAGCATACAGAAAATGAAGGAAAAAAGGCAAAAGCATTTAATAACAATGTTCCACTCGTATAATGTCATTTATGTGTATTTGATTTTCACTAAATTGTTTGCATAAAAAAGCTAAATGTCGGAAAAACGGGAAAATTTCTTTAATGATTTTTAAATGTTTTAAATTTTATTTAATTAAAAAATTAATTAAAAAATTCATTAAAAAAGGGGGAAGAGAGAAGATTTAATTTTTAATTTTGCAGGAAGTGTTTCTCTTCGCTGCACACCTGGGCTATATCTTACATTATGTTATTTACTGTCTTGCCATGCGATAATTCGCATAAGGACATAAATGATGAAGAGATGAAAAGATGAAATATACCATCTACTTATATGTATTATATAAATACAAATACATGTATGTGTGTCTATGCATATATGGATGCATATTCATGCATAAATATGTGAATGAATTTATTATGATATCACATAACACTTTATCATTAATTATTCACGAATAAACTATAAAGTATTCACTATATGAATTTATTCACTTCACGTGCTGTTTTAAATAATAGCTCGGTATATAATCAGAAATCCATCAATGAATATCCTTAACATGTCATTCCCTGCTGTCAATAATGTACGTAAGTAACAGATCCAGGACACCAAGTATCAACCATAAGTGGTGATTCACGTACATAAATCATTTATCAAAAACCAAACAGCCACTTCTCCAGTTTGATTCCCGCCTGCCCTACTCCATCCATTTCTATCCTCTATCAGCAATGCGGTATTTATATAATACATATAAGTAGATGGTATATTTCATCTTTTCATCTCTTCATCATTTATGTCCTTATGCGAATTATCGCATGGCAAGACAGTAAATAACATAATGTAAGATATAGCCCAGGTGTGCAGCGAAGAGAAACACTTCCTGCAAAATTAAAAATTAAATCTTCTCTCTTCCCCCTTTTTTAATTATTTTTTTAATTAAATAAAATTTAAAACATTTAAAAATCATTAAAGAAATTTTCCCGTTTTTCCGACATTTAGCTTTTTTATGCAAACAATTTAGTGAAAATCAAATACACATAAATGACATTATACGAGTGGAACATTGTTATTAAATGCTTTTGCCTTTTTTCCTTCATTTTCTGTATGCTCCAGAGTAGTGTTTGATCCTTAATTGGGTGTTTTTTTTTTTTTACAAATAAAATTAGGCAGGGGTTAAATCTGCCGACAGAGTGGATAGAGTGATTTCCCCAAACCTATGAGACAGAAGTAACAACCAATCCAGAATTGACATGATGACACACCCTTACCTGCACTCATGAATATGCAGGAGGGGTGGGTATTTAAGGGGCTTCCGGGCTGCTACCTGGTTGGTCCTGATGAAGCTGGTCCAGGCGACACGCGCGTCGACCAGACACTCTCTGAGTGTGTAAATCCCCAATATCCCTTCCCCACTGAAATGTATTTTGTATATGTTTAGAGGGCGCACGGTATCCGCTACCCAGAGGCATTGAGAGGCAATTAGCCAGAGACGTGGGGTCAGACCCTGACCACGTACTCATAGAAGCAGGGTGTATGGAGCACGGAGGTGTAGACACCGAGTGTAATCAGCCCTGACTGCAGTGTGCAGCAACGCGACACACGGATCTGAAAGGGTTTAAGAATCGAAGTGTCACTCTCACTGACCTCGATTCCCCCTCAGACGCCGGCGTGTGCGCACACTGACCAGCAGCGAGTGGTCTCATACTGTCAGTTTTGGCAAAACTGAAAGACGCGAGAATTACCGTTAAAACAATGAACTCATGCAGTGGCACACAGACGGTCACTGCATGAAGAGCAAATGTTCTCTGATTAAAAAACTAGTTTGAGCGGTTAACCTCTGAAATTTCAAATCCATGTGTGGCAATAATAAAAACATTATGTGGCATGAACTATAAATCAAATCTTTTATCAGTACTTTTCTGGTGCTTGATACTTATCTATTTTTTGATAGACTGTAACCCTACAATGTTGAAACAATATCATTAAAGATTATGTGGTAACAAGCATTCATTTTATTTGTGTGGTAACAGTGGATACGCCCTAATTAGGGATACTTGAGGAGTAGATATTTAACTCCCTTGTATTTGCACAAACTCTCCAGACAAAGTCTGCCTAGTATACCAGAGTACTGGGACTAGGGACAAACAGTATAAATCCAGACTTTAATAAAGGAGAATAACTACACCACTGTTCCCTCTACACTTCTCCCGCTCTAATGTCTCTAAGAGAGTGGTTGAAAATATAGAACTGATAATATAAGAAAGAATGTCACACATCCAATTTTTGATGTAATTTCTTTATAAAAGCAGAGATGTATGGTTTATTACAGTAATTGTCGGTGATTCAAATAGCGTGTGATTTACACATAATACCACTCGCTGTTATTTCTACTGCCTCACGAGAGCACTTACCCTGAATAGAATGGTCTCACACAGTGGGTATTAAGTGACTCACTGCTAGAGGATTTGTATAAACTATATATCATAACAGTGACACTATACAACCCTCTGCAGGCGAGCGGATACATAATATAAGACGCCTTAACCGATCTATACAGGGGAAGGCATATTGGGGTTCACCATAAGAGGATTCTATCCCCTTTTTTTTAAAAAGTTTCCTACTTTTTTCACGTACCTCCTATGGTCAATGTTTTTATATGTCGCAGTTCTTTTAAAATGAGATACTATTAAAAGTTACATTTTATAATTGTTTTTCTTCAATATTCCTAGTGCGCCACAAAAAATGACAGTCTTTTCTCTTTTTTGTATATGTATGCCTAATCTCCTGTCTTAGTGGCAGCACACCCCGGGTGAATAGCAACGTTGCTAATATCAGTGATATAGGGGTCTACATCAGATTTTTCCTGTGCGACTAGTTACCAAATCCCTTTTTTCTGCAAATTGTATAGTGAAAGGTTCTTTTCACTTTCTTACTAGTCAGCACGGTACATTGCTTAAAGACACAGTATTATTGAATCATTAACCAGGCTACCGATTAAGCCCCCAATTAACGGCATGTCGATGTTTAACACTACAGTATCGACACAACCTCCTGTCAACACATCTATGCCGGCACCACAACCTTTTAGTTTAAGCCAAGAGCTTAACAGCAGGCAAATCAATTTAAAGAAATGCATGGAAACGATGCTAGACAAGGGTATCACCCAGATAGATACTACACAAGATGATTGGGTCAATGACCTGTATGCACTTAAAAATGTCTTGGTTAAACAAACCAAGACATTCTGGAACAAAGCTACTTGTGAGAGCTATGTCAGACAAAAAATTACCCCGAGAGGCCTCCGACCTAGGGTCTTTCCTTCATACGAACTGGCAACTGAAACTCTAAAGAATGAATGGGAAAGAATATTGACTACTTGCACATTCGATCTGATGAGTGTCCTCATGAAGCATGATGAAATCATGTTGGAAAATTATGCACAGGAAATCAATAATCTAGGCGATAAATTAAAGAATTTTGAAGGCCTAGAGAAATTTCAGAGGACATATCAGAAAATTAAGGGAGAATTGGAAGGCATTGAAAAGGACATTATTAGCCGCAAAAAAGGCAAATTACAGAGGGATGTTGATGATTTTAGAAATAATAGAGTTTACAGATGGAACATCACTAACAGGAAAAGACCCATAAATAACACCACGGGGTACTCTACATCGGAGCTAGATTCCTCGGATGGGGAACATACAAATGCATCCTTTCATACTAAAACAAGGAGGGATTTTTTAGGGGCTACCCCCAAGGACCCCAAGGAGATATTAGAAGGGGGAGAACCAGGAGGGGGAAGAAGAGGAAAAAGAGGCCCAAGAGATTGGAGGGAGGATCGCAAGGATGCACGGCGATACAGGAGATGAACACCACTGACTCCCTGAGGATCATAAATTTAACCGAGCATGTTTTAACAGAGGCACAAATATCGATCCTCAATAAAGGTCTCTCATTTTCCCCTTCAAAGTCTATTGATAGATTTGAATTCCAAAAAGACCTTCATCTGTATGTGAGAAAATTATTGCTTAAAAAATTCTTTACAAAACGCCTGGAGCATGTTCAGGGCCTAAGTGATGAGGCACAATCCAGTTTTCTCTGCAATGATCCCTCACAAATGAGGATTGATCAACTATGGGATAATGATGATATACATATGTTACAGATATTACAAGAACTCTCAGAGACAGGGGATGTCCCTGATACCCTTCCAACACAAATTGTGGAGACCCCCAATACTGCCCTAAAAAAGAAATCCACATTCACACCCGACCCCTCCATCTGCCCACAAGTCAAAGTGTTTCTTGAACTGGTGAGCCGAGAATTTGACCAGATAGAAACACATAAAAGAGCACATAACTCTGAAGACAATCTCACAAGATCCGAGAGACAGGCACTGCAAGAAATTAAGGGATGGAAAGACACTATTGTTAAACCCTCTGATAAGGGGGGGAACATAGTGCTATGGTCCTTGACAAAGTACCAAAAAGAACTAAAAAGACAGTTGAGTGACACCTCCTGTTATAGAAGATTGTTCTTCAATCCAACTAATGACTTTTTGGAGATCTATACAAACACAATAGAGCAGGCCTATAAGGATGGAGTTATCACTAAAATACAATACGAGTTTCTGGTAGTGAAGAATGTAAGGATACCTACCTTATATCTGCTACCTAAGATTCATAAGTGCGAAGACAATCCACCAGGAAGACCCATTGTGTCCGGCATAGGGGGGCTCTCTGAGAAAGCGAGTCAGTTTGTGGACCAACATTTGAGACATTTCGTTACCACCTTACCCTCCTATGTCCGGGACACAATGGATGTCTTGAATAAGGTGCAAGGTATCACACTAAACCAGAACTCGTGGCTGGTCACATGTGATGTGGAGAGCCTGTATACCAGCATCATACACGATGCTGGTATACAGGCAACCAGGTATTTTCTGAGCATGGGCCGAGATGTACCACTGAATGACTTTATACTAAAACTGTTGCATTTTGTTCTTAATAAGAATTATTTCGTCTGTGAGGACAACTTCTACCTCCAGGTACAGGGGACTGCGATGGGAAGCACTTGTGCCCCCACGTATGCGAACCTGTACCTGGGGTGGTGGGAGAGAGAGAGGGTCTTTGTTGATGACAACGAGATATACACAGTACATGTGTTACTTTGGTTACGCTATATAGATGACCTTCTCATTATATGGGAAGGTGAGAAGGATCTATTTACACAATTCATCAACAAGTTGAATACCAATCATTTAAACCTGAAATTGACCCACCACATGAGTCAGACAGAGGTTGAATACCTCGACCTCCGGATCATGGTGGAAACAGACAGAACAATCTCTACGGATATTTTCCGTAAGAGTACTGCAACAAACTCTATATTACATCGAGAGAGTGCACACTTCCCCCCTGTGTTGAAGGGTCTCCCTAAAGGGGAATATTTAAGAACAAAACGGAATTGTTCCAAACCAGCGGTGTATAAAGAAAGAGCAGATCAACTGGATCAGAGATTAAAAAATAGAGGCTATAGCAATCGAGCCCTATTGAAAGCAAGAAAAGAGACAGCCAAATGTAATAGAGAGCAACTTCTTGTGCCCAAGAACAAAATAGCTCAGAAGGAAAAAGTAAGGTTCATTGGCACCTACTGCAAGGAATGGCGGGAGGTGCAACAAGCCTTGAACAAACATATTCATATTTTAAAAACAGACAAAGATCTTGAGGATATTTTAGGAGACAGAATTGACATTAGCTGGCGGAGAAGTAGTAATCTCAGGGATATACTAGTCCAGAGTCACCTAGAGAAAGAGACCAGACCTATTCATCACAAAAAGGGTTCATACAGATGCGGCACGTGTAGAGTATGCGCTTACATGTGCACCACTGAATCCTATATAGATAGGTTCCAAAAAGCATGGAAAATACAAAAATACATATCATGCGATACCACAGGGGTTATCTACAATTTGGAATGCCCCTGTGGTAAACACTACATAGGAAAAACGAGACGATCCCTGAGAGTTAGACTGTCTGAGCATCTCCTCAGCATTAAAAATGCCCAGAAGGATCAAGCGAGGTTCAAAACTCTGACTCCGGTCGCCAAACACTTTATGCGACATCATCAGGGCAAGACCAATGGCCTAAGAGCCTTTGGAATGCTAAAAGTTGAGATGGGAATCCGGAGAGGTGACTGGGATAGGGAATTGCTGAAACAGGAAACACGTCTAATATTCCTCATGAATACCATGTCTCCAAATGGTTTGAACGAGGAAAACAACTATACAGTGTTCCTATGATTTAAGCCAGGAAATTAGAGAGGGAACAATGGCAGACAACTAGAAGGATCAAGCAAAACTGATATCCGATATTAGCTAAGACACTTTTTTCTAACCCATTATCTTCACCTATACAAATGAATATAAATCTCAGTCCCGTCCATTTCCCCCTTTCCCTTAGTTATTCACTATTTTTAGCACATTTTTGTTGACTTGCGTTTGCACTCACACAGTTTTCATTTTCCCTCTTCCCCCGTCCTTCATTGAAGTATTCACTTTTTGAATCACACACATGTATGTGTGTCTATGCATATATGGATGCATATTCATGCATAAATATGTGAATGAATTTATTATGATATCACATAACACTTTATCATTAATTATTCACGAATAAACTATAAAGTATTCACTATATGAATTTATTCACTTCACGTGCTGTTTTAAATAATAGCTCGGTATATAATCAGAAATCCATCAATGAATATCCTTAACATGTCATTCCCTGCTGTCAATAATGTACGTAAGTAACAGATCCAGGACACCAAGTATCAACCATAAGTGGTGATTCACGTACATAAATCATTTATCAAAAACCAAACAGCCACTTCTCCAGTTTGATTCCCGCCTGCCCTACTCCATCCATTTCTATCCTCTATCAGCAATGCGGTATTTATATAATACATATAAGTAGATGGTATATTTCATCTTTTCATCTCTTCATCATTTATGTCCTTATGCGAATTATCGCATGGCAAGACAGTAAATAACATAATGTAAGATATAGCCCAGGTGTGCAGCGAAGAGAAACACTTCCTGCAAAATTAAAACTTAAATCTTCTCTCTTCCCCCTTTTTTAATTAATTTTTTAATTAAATAAAATTTAAAACATTTAAAAATCATTAAAGAAATTTTCCCGTTTTTCCGACATTTAGCTTTTTTATGCAAACAATTTAGTGAAAATCAAATACACATAAATGACATTATACGAGTGGAACATTGTTATTAAATGCTTTTGCCTTTTTTCCTTCATTTTCTGTATGCTCCAGAGTAGTGTTTGATCCTTAATTGGGTGTTTTTTTTTTTTTACAAATAAAATTAGGCAGGGGTTAAATCTGCCGACAGAGTGGATAGAGTGATTTCCCCAAACCTATGAGACAGAAGTAACAACCAATCCAGAATTGACATGATGACACACCCTTACCTGCACTCATGAATATGCAGGAGGGGTGGGTATTTAAGGGGCTTCCGGGCTGCTACCTGGTTGGTCCTGATGAAGCTGGTCCAGGCGACACGCGCGTCGACTAGACACTCTCTGAGTGTGTAAATCCCCAATATCCCTTCCCCACTGAAATGTATTTTGTATATGTTTAGAGGGCGCACGGTATCCGCTACCCAGAGGCATTGAGAGGCAATTAGCCAGAGACGTGGGGTCAGACCCTGACCACGTACTCATAGAAGCAGGGTGTATGGAGCACGGAGGTGTAGACACCGAGTGTAATCAGCCCTGACTGCAGTGTGCAGCAACGCGACACACGGATCTGAAAGGGTTTAAGAATCGAAGTGTCACTCTCACTGACCTCGATTCCCCCTCAGACGCCGGCGTGTGCGCACACTGACCAGCAGCGAGTGGTCTCATACTGTCAGTTTTGGCAAAACTGAAAGACGCGAGAATTACCGTTAAAACAATGAACGGTACTTATGTATTATCTGGGCTCCCATGTTAAATGCACCCCATTTTTTCATACCCCTACTATCCAACTACGCACGGAGTTGATTTTATATAGTGTGGCGAGCGCAGCGAGCCACCGTGCCCGAAGCGTGGCGAGCGCAGCGAGCCCCGCAAGTGGACGTGGTCTCCTAAGAAAAACGGGAGCCCAGATATTACATAAGTACCCAATGAACTCATGCAGTGGCACACAGACGGTCACTGCATGAAGAGCAAATGTTCTCTGATTAAAAAACTAGTTTGAGCGGTTAACCTCTGAAATTTCAAATCCATGTGTGGCAATAATAAAAACATTATGTGGCATGAACTATAAATCAAATCTTTTATCAGTACTTTTCTGGTGCTTGATACTTATCTATTTTTTGATAGACTGTAACCCTACAATGTTGAAACAATATCATTAAAGATTATGTGGTAACAAGCATTCATTTTATTTGTGTGGTAACAGTGGATACGCCCTAATTAGGGATACTTGAGGAGTAGATATTTAACTCCCTTGTATTTGCACAAACTCTCCAGACAAAGTCTGCCTAGTATACCAGAGTACTGGGACTAGGGACAAACAGTATAAATCCAGACTTTAATAAAGGAGAATAACTACACCACTGTTCCCTCTACACTTCTCCCGCTCTAATGTCTCTAAGAGAGTGGTTGAAAATATAGAACTGATAATATAAGAAAGAATGTCACACATCCAATTTTTGATGTAATTTCTTTATAAAAGCAGAGATGTATGGTTTATTACAGTAATTGTCGGTGATTCAAATAGCGTGTGATTTACACATAATACCACTCGCTGTTATTTCTACTGCCTCACGAGAGCACTTACCCTGAATAGAATGGTCTCACACAGTGGGTATTAAGTGACTCACTGCTAGAGGATTTGTATAAACTATATATCATAACAGTGACACTATACAACCCTCTGCAGGCGAGCGGATACATAATATAAGACGCCTTAACCGATCTATACAGGGGAAGGCATATTGGGGTTCACCATAAGAGGATTCTATCCCCTTTTTTTTAAAAAGTTTCCTACTTTTTTCACGTACCTCCTATGGTCAATGTTTTTATATGTCGCAGTTCTTTTAAAATGAGATACTATTAAAAGTTACATTTTATAATTGTTTTTCTTCAATATTCCTAGTGCGCCACAAAAAATGACAGTCTTTTCTCTTTTTTGTATATGTATGCCTAATCTCCTGTCTTAGTGGCAGCACACCCCGGGTGAATAGCAACGTTGCTAATATCAGTGATATAGGGGTCTACATCAGATTTTTCCTGTGCGACTAGTTACCAAATCCCTTTTTTCATACTAGATAACACTTCGCAATGCCCATGACATACTAGATAACACTTTGCAATGCCCATGACATACTATATAACACACCGCAATGCCCATGACATACTAGATAACACATCGTAATGCCCATGACATACTATATAACACACCGTAATGCCCATTACATATTATATAACACTCCGCAATGCCCATGACATACTAGATAACACTCCGCAATGCCCATGACATACTATATAACACTCCGCAATGCCCATGACATACTAGATAACACTCCGCAATGCCCATGACATACTATATAACACACCATAATGCCCTTTACACATTTGACAAATAAGTGCAACTTACCTAGATGCTCAATGCCAGGGGCTTCATGCTCAATGCCAAGGGGCTTCATGCTCAATGCCAAGGGGGACTGAATTTGCTCATTGCCCAGGGGTGCAGAACTGTGCAGCGGCCCGCTCCCGGCCGCTGTGCAGCAAGGTGGGAGGATGGGTGCAGCAGGGTGGTAGGGTCGGTGGGTGGGTGCAGCAGGCTGGGAGGGTTGGTTGGTGCCGCAGGGTGAGTGGGTGCAGCAGGGTGGGATGGTTGGTGGGTGCAGCAGGGTGGGTGGGTTTGTGCAGCAGGGTGGGTGGGTGCGCGGGTGATGCAGGGTGGTGCAGCAGGGTGGGAGGGTGCACCTTACCTCACCCCTCCTGTGCTGTGCTGCGCTGCGTCTACCCCTGCCTCCCCCCTGCTGTGCTGTGCTGCGCTGCGTCGCGTCAACCCCTCCCTCCCCTCCTCCTGGCTCCCCGCTGTGTCCGGGAGAGAGACACTGCTGCTATGTAAAATTTATATCTCCCGCTGGACCGCTAGCCAATAGGCGCTCGCGGTCCAGCAGCCACCAGTTGATTGGCTTCTGGACCGCAAGCGCCCATTGGCTAGCGGTCCAGCGTGCGGGAGACGTGTTGTGATAGCAGCAGCAGCACGTCTCTCGCGGGGGAGCGGGCAGGGCAACGGCGGAGGCGGGCGAGCGAGCTGGCGGTGCTGGCACAGCTCCGGCGCCAGGCTAGCATCCTGCGCCCGGAGCGTGTGCTCCGCCGGCTCCGGGCTCGCTACGCCTCTGAGCCTGACTACCGTAGTGTGACTTGGACCCAGGAACCTTCCCAGCCTCTATCTTCTGGAGCCTAGCAGGGGGCATCCGGAGGCACTCCGCACCTTTCCACCTGTGGCTCCAACATCAGGCTTGGGTAAGAGGCACCCCTGGTTCACCAACTCATTGACTTTACATTGTCATTTTTATACGTCATCCATATGTTTTTTATTGTCCGTTTGTCTTTTATTGTGATTTTAATAAACCTATTTGTGACATTGGAGAGCGCATGTGGTACCTACAACCGTTCTTTTCTACCACTACTAAATCTCTAATCCAATCACTCATTATATCCCGCATTGATTACTGCAATAGTCTCCTAACTGGTCTTCCCAAGAACAGACTCTCACCACTGCAATCTATATTAAATGCTGCTGCTAGGCTGATCTTCCTGGCTAGACGCTCATCGTCTGCTGATCTGCTCTGCCAGTCCCTCCATTGGTTGCCTGTATATTACCGTATTCAATATAAAACACTTCTACTCGCATATAAAGCTATTAACCATACTGCACCAGCATATAGCTCTGCACTTATCACACAATATCTCCCATCTCGACCACTCCGCTCTGCACAAGATCTGCGTCTCTCTTCTGCACGGATCACTAGCTCCCATTCACTATTACAGGACTGTCATCGGGCTGCTCCCATCCTATGGAATGCCCTTCCATGCACAATAAGACTCTCCACTAGCCTCCAAACTTTCCCTGAAAACTCACCTCTTCAGGCAAGCCTATCATATTTCTATACCGCACACATAACCCTCTTAGGCACTTATGTATTATATAGCTTCCCTTCTGGACTTGTAACTTGGTGGGACTGCTATGCTATTACTGGTGCCTGTCCTTATGTTTCCCTCCTATATCCCTATAGATTGTAAGCTTGCAGCAGGGCCCTCCTACCTCCAAGTCTGTCTGTTGTTACCCAGTTTGTTTTATCACTGTCTACTATTGTAAAGTGCAATGGTATCTGCTGCGCTATATGAGAAGATATAAACAAATACATTTCACTGGGTATCTTAATAACAGTAACAATGAGAGGTGAAGTACCAAGGTTAGCCACAGGAGGGCAGCAGAGAATAGGCAAGTGGTACAGTTACCAGTAAAGGCCACAGGAGGGCAGCAGAGAATAGGCAATCTTCAGTGGTGTAGTTACCAGTAAAGGCCACAAGAGTGCAGCAGACATCAGGAGGATCTGGAGCACAATAAAGTACCATGCACCAGGCAGCATATTACGAGTAGCCTCTCGGGTGGTGGGGACACACATACTGCGGGGCCTGCCTATTGTAGTGTGGCACATACAGAGCTGAGACTCACGTGTCCGCATTCTTCAGTATCCTGGCCATGCCTACATCTTGTGTTTATTTAATATTTATCTTTACAGGCAGATTACAGGTGTAGGTGAGCTCTTAATGTACAGGCATGCTGGCACTTGTTGTTCCATGGATGGCTTCATGCTGGGACAGGTTTTCTGGGGTTTGTAGGCAACCTGAAATAAAATAAAAACTATTTGGTACTTGTGTACTAGCACGGCGCCCACGATAATTAGTAGCCCAATTTTTGATTGCACGCATCGCATGCCATACACCCGATGGCATGCGATGCAATGCGATGCGATTTTGCCCTATATACGATGTAAAATTGTATAAGCACCCTAATGGGTGCTTGCAATGTTAAATGCACCCCCACGTGAACCCGAAGCGTGGCGAGCGCAGCGGTACGCGTCCTACGACCTTTTCATACCCCCACTATCCACGTCAGCATGGAGTTGATTTTATATAGTGTGGCGAGCGCAGCGAGCCACCGAGCCTGAAGCGTGGTGAGTGGACGCCTAAACCTGTGAAGTTATGCGCATCCCCTCGCGGGGCTCGCTGCGCTCGCCACACTTTATAAAATCAACTCCACGCCGACGTGGATAGTGGGGGTATGAAAAGGTCGTAGCACGCGTACCGCCGCCCAGCGCGGGCTCGCTGTGCTCGCCACGCTTCGGGTTCACATTTATAGTGGCGTGGGGGTGCATTTAACATTGTAAGCACCCATTAGGGTGCTTATACAATTTTTAATCGCATCCCATCGCATTGTATGGCATTGTATGCCATATACAATGTCATACAATTTAAAAATTGTATGACATTGTACAACATTGCGCGATATCGCATCGCATACCATCGTATGCCTTATGGTATGCGATGCGATAGGCGCCGTGATAATACACAAGTACCAACTATTTTTATTATTATTAACCCTTCATCCATTTTGCAAAAAATATGCAAAACCGCATTTTATTTTTGTACCCCTGTCTTCCAGAGGACTTCCAGCCCTGTGATGGTTACCATTATGGCAGGGGGTCCACACGCTGTGCCCTCCTGATATGATATAAGACCCACTGCATATTCACCCAATAGTATAACTGATACCAGCCCAGCCTCTGCAGAGTCCAGGGTCGGTACTGGCACCAACAAGAAGACATACAGTGATAGATGATTGGGGGGGGGGGGGTGTTTAGATCAGATGGGAAAGGGGAGGGGCTTCTAATAACTACTAATAATAATCTGTGACTGATTAAAATGTTTTTGGGATATTGTGTAATTCCATGGTTTTTCTTTTTTAAGTAACTGTCCATTTAAAACCTCGCTGATGCTGTAATTTCGCTGATGCCTGGATCTTGCTGATGCCTGGATCTCGCTGATGCAGAACTTCACTGATGCTGGAGCCTCACTTTTTCCTGGATCTCGCTGATGCAAGACCCTTCTGGATGCCGGACCCTCGCTGATGCCTGGATCTTGCTGATGCGGAACTTCGCTGATGCTGGGACCTTGCTGATGCTTGGATCTTGCTGTAGCCAGAACGTAGCTGAAACCTGGATCTTGCTGATGCGGAACTTCGCTGATGCTGGGACCTTGCTGATGCTTGGATCTTGCTGATGCCAGACCCTCACTGATGCAGGACCCTCCCTAATGCCGGACCCTGTAAAATTAAAAATTGTTTTTAAAAATAATAATAATAATAATAATAATAATGTCATTTTTCAGCAATTATGACATTTTAATATGCATGTGCTTTAAGTGGTGTACTACAGTACACTTGGCATATATTTTGCTGAGCATGCGCATTACAATGTAATGGGGGAAATTTACTAAGAATACGAATACAACTCAGTCGTATTCATATTCATGGAATCAATACTCGGGGACAGTGGCGCATAGCTAATGTAGTACCAACATGGAAGAAATGTAGCAAAACGAACCCTGAAATTATAGACCGGTCAGCCTTACATCCATTGTGGGGAAAATATTAGAAGGAATAATAAGAGATAGTATCCAACATTTCTTAGAACAAGAGAAAGTGATAAGTAAGGCTCAGCATGGGTTCATCAAAAATAGAACATGTCAGACTAATTTAATCAGCTTCTGTGACCGGACGCCTGCCCTTAAGCTCTGGCTACGCCCTTCGGGTCTCAGATGGTGGTTCCTGGTCTCATGGGATCTGGCCAATAGGGGATTCCCTGTTACCATCAGTAACCGCCTGTTACTGACTCCGCACACTACACAGTGGGCGGGGATAGCGCTGCCACCACCAGACTCCTCCTACGTGGCGTCTGGAACCACGGATAGTGGCTCAAGCCCAAACGCTGGCACCTCAGTACTACCTGGCGTCAATTGGTCCCCCACTGGTCACGGACCAGACCTCTGCTTCGGTAGCAGGCAGAGCGGAACTCGGAGATGCTGGATGCTATGCCCAGAAGCCGGAGAGCGGAACTACTACAATAGTTCTGTTGGTCGCAAGATGAAGCAGTCATCTTGGGCAAAAGATGGTTTATTTGATCAAAGTAGAAGCTCTGAAAAGAGCCCTCTCCTAGATCTATCTAGGAGGTACAGCATACAGATGTTACAGCATTCAGATCAGGCAGATTGTACCAATACTTGGGCTCACAGGCCCTGTTTAAATAGACAGAAAACACACTGACATTGTCAGATCCTCCCCCTATACCTTTAGGATTTGCATATCAATCTGACATGTTACTTCCAGTGCATAACGAACCAAGATTACATACTACAAAGGATGAGTCCAATTTCCTTAGAATATATATCTTCCAGGAACGGTGGAGTTCATTTGATTTATCTCCTGGACATGATTACATAAAGAAACACAAATGTCTGCATTACCAACACCTGGCACACAGGATGGCCTGGGTTCAGTGACCCATCACATACAGTACATCGCTTCTCGGCCTTTTGGCTAAGATCAAGTGTAGTATCTGTTCTTATCAGTTGAGTCTGGACCGCCCCCTGGCAGAGAATAGAGAAAAGCAGTACCGCAGTATCTTGTTACTGAGCATGATGTGATTAATCCACCTCATGTCCTGGGCGAGTGCTAGGAATGGCTGAGTATCGATGCCCTGCTAGGGAGGGAATACCATTCTTTACCTGGTAGGGAGGGGAGAAGCATCGGGCTTTGAGATGGGGCTCTTGTTCAGGGGTCTTTGCCTCTGTGGGAGAGTCACTCGAAAAGCTCGGTCTAGTATCCACTCCCAGGAAGAAGGGAAAAGCTGGGACCGAGTAGATTGCTCTCTGGTCCGGGGGTAACATGTCGCCCCCGGCCAGGGAGACAGCGAAAAGCCCAGCCCAGTACTCAATCCCTGGGAGAGGTGAAACGTCGGGACTGAGTAGGTGGTTTCTTCTTCCTCAGTTGGTCTATTTGGGCCTCTGCGGGGGAGACTCACCGAAAAAGCCCGGTGGAGTATCCATTCCCATGCCGGGGGTCGGAAAGGGCCCACTGGTTGAGCGGAGAAACACTTGGTCGGACGCTGACTGGCTGGCTGCCTGGAGTCCGAGGCTGCACTGTGCCCCCGGGGAAACTCGGGGGTGCTGAACCTGCACGGGTGATCCCCCAAATCACCTGGCACAAGTAAGCACTTGCACTGCGCACTTCCCCCTCTAGGATAGGCTGCACGTCCTTACCTCGTCCTTTTGGATGGGGTAGGACAATTTTTCACACCCCCACCCCGGCCTTCTGGCTGGGGTCCTCTTTATTATTTATTTCTCTTCTTCACGTTTGTGCACTTTTTCACGTTTTCTGTTTTCTGTAGTGTGTCACGTTTTTTTGGGTTGTGTGGTCGTCCCTTACGGGCCTTCCATTTCCCCAATGTGCCAAAGCTCTCGCCTTTTGGGGAGAGCTGCGGTCCCCCCGAGGACGACACCGAGCCGCAAGGCGGAGGGAAGTCCACTGCGGGTCTCTCCAAACCATGGGGTGCGGAGGACCCACCGTCCTAACCCTTTCGGGGGTTGAGGAATGAGGGTCTCTCTAAGCTTTGGCGAAGAGGACCCACCGTTCCCTATTTTCCCCTCTTCGGCCTTATGGTTGAGAGGGGTTAGGGGAAAAACGGGGCCCGTCTCCTTCGGGAGATAAGCCCACTCGAACGCACGGCCCCCTTTGCACGTGTTTAGGCACAGCACTGGTGGTAGGGAGCACACCTCAGGCTCCTGAGTTTTTTCAAACTCATCACATACAGTACATAAATTTGTTTCCTTATTAACACCTTGTACACAGGGCTTCAGACACAGAGCCTACTCCCTGCTGTGTATTGGCCACTCACGGACCTTCTGACAGGAGGAGGCTGTTTAGCGTCTCATTTCCCCATCACCAAGATTTGCTAAATTCCTTCCTCCAGAAATGTACAAAGGGCATTGTAAATCCAGAATGCATTCCTCAATATTCAATACAATATACCCAATATATGATGCAGTCCTAGCTCAGTGCCAAACATATATTTCATAAGTACATATAATCTGTGCCTGGTGCCCAGCAGCAGGCTACAACTTACATCAGCACTGCAGAAGGGTCCTGTCCCAGCTCAGTGCCTGGTGCCCAGCAGCAGGCTACAACTTACATCAGCACTGCAGAAGGGTCCTGTCCCAGCTCAGTGCCTTGTGCCCAGCAGCAGGCTACAACTTACATCAGCACTGCAGCAGGGGTCCTGTCCCAGCTCAGTGCCTTGTGCCCAGCAGCAGGCTACAACTTACATCAGCACTGCAGAAGGGTCCTGTCCCAGCTCAGTGCCTGGTGCCCAGCAGCAGGCTACAACTTACATCAGCACTGCAGAAGGGGTCCTGTCCCAGCTCAGTGCCTGGTGCCCAGCAGCAGGCTACAACTTACATCAGCACTGCAGAAGGGTCCTGTCCCAGCTCAGTGCCTGGTGCCCAGCAGCAGGCTACAACTTACAGCAGCACTTCAGAAGGGGTCCTGTCCCAGCTCAGTGCCTGGTGCCCAGCAGCAGGCTACAACTTACAGCAGCACTTCAGAAGGGGTCCTGTCCCAGCTCAGTGCTACTCATACAGTTTAAAACATGTCAAGTGCCCTTGTTCTGAATAACGGCAAAGCACGGAGAGTTAACCCCTTCAGTGCTGTAGCCGCCATTAGCCCCGTGTGCCGGGCTCTCTGGCCACAGCTTCTATGAGGAGTCAGTAGGGGACTGGATTTAGGGAAATCTGTTGATTTAATGCTGCTTGATTTCGCTAAAGCTTTTGACACGGTGCCTGATAAAAGGTTATTTCAAATAGGTAATTTAGGGTTAGGAGGTAAAATTTGTGATTGGATTAAATACTGGTTGCACAATCGGGGACAGAGAGTGGTGGTAAATGGCATATATTCAAGCTGGGGTAAGGCCAAAGTGGAGTCCAGCAAGGTTCAATATTGGGACCCGCCTTGTTTAATATATTAATTAATGATAGAAAGCGAGTAAAATTGCAATATTTGCAGAGCACACAGCACGGAGCAGGAATGCAGTAGCGCTGACCATTACACCATGAGGAAGGCTTGGAGAAAGCGGAAACGCTGTAGTGGATATTGGGATATCACTATAGGATCCGTGTGATCTTAAACACCAGGGGCGCAGGGAGGACCCAGGATCTCTATCTGACCTAAGCTGCTACAATTGCCTTGATGTAAAGGCTGAATACCCCAAAATAGAAGAAAGGAGGAATAATCCTAGAAGGGTGCAGAGTCCTTACACTATTGTCCTGATTTCTACGTAAACATTGGGTGATATCTGCACTATGAGGCCTGGCATTATTTCATTTGTTTTAAGGTACTTGAATGGGCTACATTCTACCAATAGAAAACGTATAAGAAAGCTGTTTAGAGATGCCAGGGGCAGCTCCGGGTGCCGGATGGGTTCCGGACAGTCGGGATCCCGACAGTCATTTACCCGACGTCGGCATCCCGACTGTCAAAATGCCGGCAGCCGGGTGACCGACGGCCACCCGCTATTTTCCCTTGTGGGGGTCCACGACCCCCATAGAGGGAGAATAGAATAGGTGGCTCGCGTAGCAAACCACCGTGCCCGCAAGGGGCTTTTTTGCACTCGCCATGCTGTCTGACTCCGGGCAGTCGGGATCCCAACGTCGGGATAATGACTGTCGGGATCCCGACTGTCGGAGTCCCATACCACACCCCAGCTAAGACCAAAGCCCCTTGCCGGGTTCCCTAGCAAAGACCACCAGCGTGTTAGACCCCATGCCTCTGTTCTGGGTTTATGACAACGGTCTGGTATTGATCAGTCTCCCCATAGTCTATGAGGAGGTCATATATTACACCAGCTACATTCACCACAAATTGCCAGGTCCAAGGATGAACAAAAATAGTGCACACCTACAATAAGCACTCAAAGGGCCACCATAAAACTAAACTTAAACAATATCACCCAATTCCAAGAGTTTGGGGGTTATTCTGGTTCACACACAAAGGCAAATTAACTCTCTAATGGACAAAACCATGTGCACTGCAGGTGGGGCAGATGTAACATGTGCAGAGAGAGTTAGATGTGGGTGAGTTATTTTGTTTCTGTGCAGAGTGAATACTGGCTGCTTTATTTTTACACTGCAATATAGATATCAGTTTGAAGTACAAATCCCACCCAAATCTAACTCTCTCTGCACATGTTACATCTGCCCCACCTGCAGTGCACATGGTTTTGTCCAGTAGAGCGTGAGTTTGCCTTTGCTCTTCCACAGCATGCGATTACCAGGGAGGTAAAAGCAAAATATAGTGCAAATAACTGCACTAAAATTGGGGTGTTAATATAAGGTTGCATTTACAATAGGAAGACATGTAAAATCACATGACACATTGAGGGAAATGTAATAGGATGAGAGAATCAGTAAGTGAGAGATATGGCAAGAAATCTCCAGTTTTTTTTAAAGCGGCAATCATTTACACTGCAAAACCAGTGTGATTTTGCAGTGTAAATGATTGCCTCTTTAAAAAAACTGGAGATTTCTTGGCAAATCTCTCACTTTCTGAATCTCTCATCCTATTACATTTCCCCAATAATATACACAGTACACAGCAGACAGGATTGGCAACAAGAGATGTGTCCGTATTCAAACGTCCAGAACAGGATGAAGCCAAAGGAATAGCAGGTGTCCAAACCAGTCAGTGATCGGACAGATGGTGAATTAGTGTCCAAAAAATATAATCATAACGCATTTCGGAGTGTGACTCCTTTTTCAAATGCTCAGTCTAAAGCTGCATATAGATGCATTGATTTGCTTTCGCTTTCGATTGGATTTAGATTTCCCCTCTCCACCACCTTTCGATTTTGCCTTTGATTTTCCCATTTGTTTTCACATTCGATCTGCACTTTTGCATTCGATTCAATTTCGATATAGAATTCAGTTTAAATTCAAGGTGCAGTGTACACATTCGATTTACTGGATCGAATTTGATATTTCCTTGCCTGCACAGTCTATTTTTTTTTCGATACAGAGAAAACGGGAGCGCTCATCGAATCAAATGTCAGTCGAAAGTGTCATAAAGACCATTCAATTTTGAATAGGTTTTGATTCGATTTTGCTTCTATAAGTAAAATCGAATCGAAAACAGGGAAAAATCAAAGCGTGTGTACACAGCGTAAGGCAGGGGTGGGGAACCTCAGGCCCAGGGGCCGGATGCGGCCCCCGTAGCCGGTCTAAGTGGCCTGCCCACCCGCCTGGTGGCTTTGCCGGGAGTCAAGTACATGGGAATTCTCTTGAGAGGTCGGTAGTTCTTGCGAGATTCCTCTTAATCAACAGCAGCCGGAGACTGTCAGTCCTATTCAGCAGCAGCCACCGGAGCGTGGGACGGCTGCAGCAGGACAATTTGTAAGAGAAATTTTTACATATGGCCCCCGAAGGATTTTTTCCCCATACAAACTGCCCTTGGAGGGGCAAACGCAGGATTTTCAGAAGGGGGTTTCCAGAGGGGCAGAGCAAAGCACGGAGATGGACACTTAGGTGACCCAGTATATGCCGCGTCAGGTAAAGTATTATAGATAGACCAAATTTATATAAATAATAATAATAAAATATATATAAAGGTATGTTGCGGCCCGGCACTCCAGCTTAGGTGCACAAATTCCCAGGTGCCTTCCGGATACAATGGTAACGTGGTTGTAACTAGGTACAAACAGACAGCGGGTTTTTCAAAAAAGCATGTATTCTCCAACGTTTCAGGGAGTAGCCCCTTTGTCAAGGTGCAGTTGTTCCTGCACCTTGACAAAGGGGCTAGTCGGCATCTGTGTCGACGCGGTCGGCGTATATGTTGATGTTTTCTTTGAGGCATTTGTCGCCCTGTTGCCCATGGATAAACCATCTGTTCCTGATCGTCTCGATCTACCGTGGCCAGTTTATTCTTTTTATATTTGATAAGTTCTTTTTTGTAATTATCAACACTGGTTTTCAATTTTGTTAGCCAGTCATTGTCGACATCCAGGGTTAAGGTAGGTATGGCGGTTTGTTCTCATTTCTGTATTTTGGTTTTAGTTTCCTCCATTATTCTTGTGGATTCCTCCACTACCAGGAGAATGAGATCACTGGAGCATTTGTTTAAAATAGTTACCCAGCATCTGCAGAAATCACAGAGGGGTTACAAGCTCAAGGATTTAATCATCGCCAAAAACAAAGCTTTAAAAATTACAAGAGAAGAGAGTCTCAAAACAAAACCTAAGAAGACCCAAGAGATCTTACCCTTTGTGAACAGCTACACCACTGCAAGTGAGGTGGTGTCTAAAACCATTAAAGAGATGTGGCCAATAGTATCTTCTGACCCAAATCTTCCCTGCTTCAAGAAGAAAAGAGTTTTGAACTGTCAAAAACGTGCTAAAAACTTGAAGGACTGGCTTGTAAGAAATGATGTCACACCTGATCCACCCCGCAACACACATTTCATGACCAAGAAAAATGGATGCTACAAGTGCATTGGATGCACAACATGCAGCCATTTAGAAACATGGCCATTTATAACTCACCCTCACTCTGGCCAAAAAGTAGCCATCAAACATGTTCTCAACTGCCTCAGCAAGTTCGTAATATATATTATCAAATGTCCATGTGGACTGGCTTACATTGGAAAGACGGTCTGTACCTTCAGAGAAAGGGCCAATCAGTATAGACATGCAATTCGCCAGATCCTCGAAGGAAAAGACGTTGACCAACCTTTAAGGTAGCCAGACACTCACTTGCCCAGTTGAGATATAAAATCATTGACTATGTTGAGATGCCAAAAAGAGGAGGTGATCGAGCAAGATTGCTACTCCAAAGAGAAGCCCTGTGGATATCGAAGTTCGACACTGTATCACCAAGAGGCCTGAATGAACATTTGTCATGGAATTAATTCCTTTCATTAGTCATCCGCTTTAACAAAAAAAAAAAATTCCTAGTGATTGAGGGTCTACTGATATCCCATTATCATAGAATAATTATGTTTATATGCAATTAATATTCCAATAGTCCTTTTTTTAGGAAAGAACATTTTTTTTGTCTGATATATATGTCCCTATATTGAGCATCAGATGTCCTGTTTTTTCTTCTTTTTCTTCTTTTTCTGCTCACTAATGTGATAGAATATAGTTCTATGCTTTTTGAGGTTATATGGCTGAATTGTGTGCACACAAACGTGTTTTTTTTTTAAATCTTATTTTCACAAATATGTAATCTTTTTTCTGCTCCCCAGAATCCTGTACGCAGAACCCGATGCACTCGCAGTGATTTCTCTTCCAACCCCGATCAAATTTCATCTTGAACAGCAGACGGAGGCGAGCGGCTCCTGGTGGAGCGCACACTTCCTGGACTTTGCGTTCCAGGGCATCAGATTGTGACGGGGAAGATGACATCACGTGTGAGCGACTGCACACGGGCAGCGACAGGTGAAGGGATTTGTTTCACTGCATGTGGGGTATAAAGGTAAGCTATTTTTTTTATTCTATGTCCCTGACGAAAAATGAAGTCCGTTCGAGTGCCGTCCAGCTGACATTGTTTATATATATATAAATATATATATATATATATATATATATATATATATATACAGTATATATAGCACTCTAATTCTGGCTGCTGAAGCGATGGGTAAATGATCTGATGCCCTCCGTTTTCAGTCAGCTAATCTTAGCTGGCTGGAGACATATACATGGGGGCGGTGGCAGCACTCAGCAAAAAAATAACACCAGAAGCCTGGATAGATCACCAACGTTTCTGAGCCCGTGCAGCTCTTTTATCAAGGTGCAGATAAAAGAGCTGCACGGGCTCAGAAACGTTGGTGATCTATCCAGGCTTCTGGTGTTATTTTTTGCTGTATACCGCCACCGCCCCCATGTATACAGTACATATATATATATATATCAAACGATGTCCCTGCACCCGCCCTCTGACGTCTGCTGCCGCTGTGCCGGTATAAGGTTTAAATGCAGTAGTTCAAAGGATACCGCACCCGACGGACTTCTTAGCTGCAATAACTTCACACTACAACTGCCATATTCAGCAACGTTTCGGGACTTTTTATTTGTCCCGTCCTCAGGCTGTACAAACAAACATATAAGTGAACATACATTACCTTTAAATACCTTCACATCTCGCGCCACACGCTCGGCGTCCGCCTTCCGTCTCTGTCAGTAGCTTCCTGGATAGGATCTCTCCACCCTTCCCGTCAGCGTGCCAGTGAGGTCAGCGGAGACCGGCGACTGTTGCGAGGTGCATTACAATGTGTCTATGGAAACATGTAAACAAACAACATACATCATTAAATATGAATATGGCAGTTGTAGTGTGAAGTTATTGCAGCTAAGAAGTCCGTCGGGTGCGGTATCCTTTGAACTACTATATATATATAGCACTCGGCTGTATTGGAAACAGTGTAGCAAGCGTCCAGTTACCTTGATCTATTGGATTCTTGAATGAATTGTATTTGCTGACATCTGTAATAGAGTGGGATTTTTGAAAAGTTTACCACAGAGAACTGACATGAGCTCTGTCAGTTGGTGTAATATCATTATCCACTTAAATTATTTGTGCTCAGTCAATTTGAGATACTGCAAGAAGAGCAACTGCAGCTTTGATAATCAAGTCGCCTAATGCCCCTGATGAAGTCACGTGGTTGACGAAACGCGTTGGGCCTGCTGTTGTATTGAAATATTACAGATTTTGTCATATTGATTCTTATACATGATTATATCATCACTGTATATTCTGTAAGCCGTGTTATGGGCTTTTATTAAATTTTTATATTGTGTAAAAAAAGTTGTGTACTTTCACCTTCAAGCGCACTCTGTTCCTGCTCTGTATATATATATCTATATATATATATATAGATATATATATATATCTATATATACAGGCATTCGGACCGGCACTCTCCTCAATAGTTCAAATTGTGCTGTGTGCCTTTGCTAAATATCACATGTAGCTGGGTTTCCATTCCAAAAAGGTAGGGAGACAGCACATCACTGCAGCAAAACGTCTTTTTTAGAGCCTCCTGACGAAGTCAATCAAGTGACAAAACGCGTAGAGGCGTGTTCCAGTGACGATTGTGCAGGCTGGGTGGTCCTATCGATGGTGATCCAAGAGCCCTGCGGCTTTGGCGCGACATAGGAGAGAGACTGTTCCCATGCACTTGTGATAATGCTGGCAAGCTGTTTATTGAAAACCTCATTTGTACGTGAGCTATTGTTTTATTATATAGAATTTTTTACCATATTGCTCATTGTGCGCATCTCCTATTCTTTGCATATATATATATCTATATTAAAATACCACCCAACCTTGTGAAGAATAGATAAAAATAGAAAGAAAATAAGAATGTGCGGGCTTCATAGCAAAAAAGGTTTGGATTTGAAATCACCCTGTAGGCCCCTAGAGGTACCTAAACAGTAAATCCATTTCATTTCTGATTTAGATCATCTCAAATCCATGTCATGAGTACGACATTTAGAAATACTGTTTTTTAATACCCCAAAAGTGTGTAGGCTGACACTCATTTGCCTCATGATGAGAGGACAGGTGGGCTGATAAGGTATGGGTTGATAGAGACTTCCCGAACCTGTAATTGTCTTGAGGTCTTACCAACATAAGCAAACACAAACCAACACATACACAACATACAAGGAAAAATGAGCGCTAACGTAACCCTAGATTAACGGGGTTCCAGCTGCTAACTCAACGGGATAACCAATCCCTAAAAGCAAGACAAGAAAATACCAAAAGAATTCGCGCTGGGAACCACTCAATGTAATTTAACCAAGATTAATTTCAATATGAATAATATCTATATTAATAATAGTAATAATGATAATAATATTAAAATTAAAAGACAGTCGAATGGATAATAATTAATAAAGCATTTTATGTTATTTAATAATAAGCAAGGCATAACATTTAATAAATGTACATATAGGTACCGGCCGATACAAAATGAAAAGAAAAAAATGGTAAAAATGATAATTAAAAAACTTCACACTTGATCTCTGACAAAGCCGCCGACAGACGAAGGCGGGGAAACGCGTCAGTTCTGCAAATCTCTTCATCCATCCAACACCGGCCGGCGAACGGGAGCCTACTTGAGAACCTGAGCAGAAGTTGTATAATAACAAGGTACTCTGGCATTTAGCAACAGTTACCATTTCAGCAATCTCCCCAGCTAATGGACACAATGGGCGAGATTTAGTGAATGGCGATTTTTTAACCATGTGTGACTTGTTTGCAAATTGCCATGTATCGCACTTTTTCTAATTCACATTTTTAGTCCAAAATCGCATATTTAATGTGTAGCGATTTTGGTGTGAAAAAGTGCGATAATGGGCGATATGGTGCGAATGGAGGCAAATTATAACGCCATAAAAGTGCGATTTCCAGGTTAGGTCATGTGCGATATAGTGTCCAACCGGAATGCGATTTACACAAATCCGCCTGACCTGGCCATACAACCTCCTAACCTATTGGCCCACCTTAGTCCCTTACAATATGCATCACAGCCCCTATATAAAGGGGCGCAGACGCCATTTTAACCTTTGAAAGGGAGTTAGGCGTTGGTCATAGACAGGAGAGGAGGCAGGAGACAGAGCACAGGAGGCAGAGAGACAGGCAGCAGAGGGCCAATTACCCCAGTCACTGTGAGAGGTAGGGGAGGGAGAGGCAGCACTGCATCTCACACAGGCAGCGCTGTGAGAGCCAGGACAGAGAGAGGCAGCATGCTGACAGGAAGAGCTGTGGCAGGGAGAGGCCACATGGTGGAAGCTCAGCAGGTGGACATGGAGGAGGAAGATGCAGGAACAAGTTATGTGTCCTCACAGGAGGAACAGAGTGCCAGGCACACAGAGGTGGAGTTGCAGGAGGAAGTTTATTCTGAGGTGGAGTTGGCTCAGCATGAGGAAGATGATGCAGAGGAGGAGGAGGAGGTGGAGGAAGACGCAGCCCAGGAGGATGATGAGGAGGAGGAGGACCCAGAGAATGAGGATGAGGTGGATCCAACCTGTACTGCCAGTGGGAGGAAAGTGCGTTAATCCTATGAAGAGAATATGGCCCTGGTGCGTGCTTGTGACCTTCCGTCACATGGGTAAGTATCACTCCTTTTGTTTGTTTAGGTTACAGGTTAAATACAGCAGCACACAATGACTTCAACGTAATTTATTATAGCTCATATATTACCAATCAGTTACAGAATATAAATGAACAATTTCACACCAATACAACCATTTTATTATACCGGAACGTGCAGCTGCTCCTCCGAACTTCAGTTCCCTTGGTACATGAAACGCATCAAATTACTGTAAATTCTATATCAACTATCAGATAAATTCATGCATATACTTCTATCATTTACTATTGGCAGTTGTCATGAATCCAAACTTACTACAATTTACTTATCTTAAAACGGTTACTTTAGACTATAACCACTATATTATTGCGCAATAATTTCCTACTTAACTTAAACAACTAAAGCGCTTCTTTACATTACAGAGTCCCTCCCTGTGGCCACTGTCCTAATAGGATGCAGTTCCTTTCCAAAAGTCTCGAATACGACTGCAGGTGAGTTCTCGCTAGTCTCAAGTTTTACTCCCTTTTAGATGCACACCGTGTAGACTATAATGATGCAGTTTTCTTGTGCCACTAAGAGTGAGAGAGTGCAGTTTTATTCTCCTCACTCTTGCTAAAATGGCTGCTCCAACGGTTTTTCTAACTGGCTATCAGTCTGATAGAAACAATATTAACTTGCTTGCTGCCAGGGCCGGTGCTAGGGTGTCCGGCGCCCTCCTGCAAACCATACATTTTGCGCCCTTTCACATTGCCTTTGCAACAAGCTGCAGCCCGATTGTGGGAGCGTATGCAACATGCGATCCTATGGAGGATCTCGGGTGCATTTACATGTATGCATACACCATCTCAGTGCTGTGTCCGCAAAATGTTGCAGGCACTAAAGGTGCCCATACACGCTGCGAGAATCGCATACGTTATGTGCTAGATCGCATCGCATGGCATACATGCAATGTGATGCGATCCGAAAGCAGTACAAAAAGTATGTGCAGCACATACTTTTTGTACTGTGCGATGCGATGCCCGATTGTAGCATGTATAGCCACATTTAGGCACATAATCCAGCCCATTATTTAAAAAGTGTCTAAATTAATATGATAAAAAAATCTACAATTATTAAAAAATTTGTTATAAACATGTATAATAAAAGACTCCCTGTTCTTTTGCTGTTTAACTCTTGTGCAGTCCCTCCTCTTCTATCTGCATAGGCAGGACACTGAGGACGCCATTACACCACTCTCGTGACTCAGGGGGAAAGGAGGGGAGATGGAAGAAGAGAGGAGGAGATAGAGGGGGCGGAGTGTTGGGGACTGGCAGTGGCACTGGCACAGCACACTGAGAAGAGGGAAGGAAGGGGAGGCGGTGCTGCTGCCTGTTTGTCATGTGATTGACAGCTGACAGGCGCAGGAAGCAATGGGTAGGGGGCAGATCTGGACATGACATGTCATCCAGGCATTCACAGACAGCGCTACATGCCTCAGCGCAAGTGTCCGTGAGGAAGAGGGGGCAGGTCGGAAGAAGGAGGAGGACAGTGCGTGCGCGGTGCAGGGAGCTGCTCAGCCTCTCCATACTGCCGCCCGCTGTCAGACAGGTGCTGCGGGCGACACGCAGGCTGTGTGCACTTGCGGGGCAGGGAGCAGCTCTTTATACTGCCGCCTGCCCGCTGTCAGGCAGGCGCTGCGGGCGGCATGCAGGAAGCAGTGACAGTGAAGGATGAGGCAGCTTTAGCAGAGCAGGGAGGGAGACAGCGCCTTTTCAGCATGGAGCCTCCCTGCTTTGCAGGAGCTGCTGAGTGGGTAGCGCCGGCCCTGCTTGCTGCTAATCTGATGCAGTTTTTCTCTATCCCTGAAGGTCTCCTGATATGCTGCTAGCACTAATTCAGAGTGTCCCCTGGTGTCCCACCGGGTTTAACTCACTTCTCCTGTGCTGTTTTATTTGTTTTTATTACCACTTTAGAGGTCTCGAAAGGCATCCCCAGGCTGGATAAGCCGGGTTTGGCCATTACTTGCTTCTGTTTGCCACAAAAAATGATACTGCTCAGCAATGCAGAGATTCCCTGGTTAAGATTGTGTCCGTGAAGCGTCTCCAGGCTTCTAAGCCGGGTTTATCTCCCCTTGTTCTGGTGTAATAATGCCAAAAGTAAGGAGGTTAAAGGAGATTCCCCTCAGTTTAGGGCTATTGCTTAAATTACTATTGGGTGAGCGCACCGGGCTGTGGAATCCAGTGTCAGATAGACTGCATAAACTCTATGTCATTGCTCCTCCCTGTCTGGGCGTGTGGGATGCGGAGTTTTGTGCACTCACCAGCTCCTTGCTTTTACTCTGGCTGCCAGATCCCCTCACACAGCTCCGCCTCTCCAGCACAGGCCTTCCCACGTCACTGGAATACGCCGCTTCCCACTTCAGCAGCGTCACCTCGCCCGAAGCACCGGACCTCACACAGATGGACTGCGGCTGCTGTGGATCGCCTCTGTACGCCCCTCGGCAACACTCGCCGCAGGTAAGGCTCTCTCTGACTCCAGCACCGCTTCTGCTTCCGTCCTGCTGAGCAGCTCTGCCTGTAATCTACCCCCTAAGCAGACTCTCCAGGGAACTGCCCAACAGCTCCAACGGCTCTTTCCTTTTATACCCTAAAGAAAACTTTATTTACAGTGTAACTTATGTCCACCTACAGAGTCCCTGACAAGCAGGGACTTTGGCTTGGTCCTTTCACAAAGTTCATAGAACAATGTTGAACAGACATAGTTTGTTATTGGGTGTACGAGCATCTTTAACCCCTTCATGACAGAGCCCTTTTTTTCCAAATCTGACATGTCTCACTTAAGTGGGGATAACTTTTTTTTGCTTTTACTTATCCCAGTGATTTTGAGATTGTTTTCTCGTGACACATTGTACTTCAAGTTAGTGGTAAATTTGGGTCGATACAGTCTGTGTTTTTTTGTGAAAAATACCAAAATATCGTGAAAAAATGGAAAATTTAGCAATATGCAAAATGTCACATTTTCTGCTTGTGAGACAAATAATCATACCACTCAAAATAGTTAATAACTAACAAAGACCATATGTCTACTTTATGTTGCAATCATTATTTCAACCTCCTTTTCATTTTTTTGGACACTAGGAGGCTTCAAATATGACTAGCAAATTCTCAAATTTTCAAGAAAATTTCAAACACTGATTTTTTTAGGGACCAGTTCAGTTCTGATGTGACTTTGAGGGACTTGTATGTGAGACACCCCCATAAATGATGCCATTTCAAAAACTGCACCCCTCACAGTATTCAAAACAGCATTTTGGAAGTTTGTTAACCCTTTAGGTGTTTCACAGGAATTAAAACAAAGTGTAGGTGAAATTTCAAAATTTCTATACATTTTTCTAACGAATATAGTAGATTTTACTAGAGAAATGTGACTAAAAATTGATTCCCCCAATTCTTTTGTTTTCAAAAATATCCTATATGTGGCCCTAGTGTGCATGTTGACCAAACCACAGGCTTCATAATAGAAGGAGCACCTACTTGATTTTGGAGCCTCCTTTTTATGAGATTTTTTTTTAGGCACCATGTAGGTTTCTAGGCACCATAAGTGCTAAAAGTTAGGAACCTCCCCCACAAGTCACCCCATTTTGCAATCTACACCCCTCAGGGAATTCATCTAGGGGTATAGTGTACATTTCAAACCCCCAGTTAAAACCATGACAGTTAAAACCATGACGTATATATACGTCTCCGGTCGGGAAGTACCTCCCGACCATGACGTATATATACGTCATATGTCGGGAATATCTTTCTATCTATCTGTCTCTCTCTATATATATATATATATATATATATATATATATATATATATATATAGATAGATAGATATATATATGTGTGTATATATATATATATATATATATATATATATATATATGTGTATATATATATATATATATATACACACACACACATATATATATATATATATATACACATATATATATATATATATATATATATATATATACACATATATATATATATATATACACACATATACACACATATATATATATATATTTCAGTGTGTCTTTTTTTTTTTTTACTTTTACAGCAGCTCATGCTGCTGCTGCTGCTGCTGCTGCTGAGCCTGGCGGGGGGGGCGGGAGGGGGGAGCGCTGCGTGCGCTCAGCGCTTCCCCTACAGAGGACCTGCCGGGCTGCCGGGTGAGTGGGTGGGGGGGCTCCTGCTCATCGGTGGTGATCAGTGCTGTATTTAACAGCACCGATCACCACCGTTTTCTGTGTTACCGAGCGGCTTAGCCGCCGGTAACACAGGAAACGCTGTGAATGGCTGTTCAGATTTGAACAGCCAATCACAGCGATCGCCGACCGGGGGGGGCACCCCTGCCCCCCCTGGGCGGCGAGGGGGGATGTCTGCTGTCAGGGACAGCAGACATCTCCTAACTGTCACCGCGTCTATAGACGCAGTGACAGTTAGAAGCCATGACGTATATATACGTCATGTGTCGGGAAGTACTTCCCGGCCATGACGTATATATACGTCAAATGTCGTGAAGGGGTTAATAAAGTCCCTTTTACCTTCTATGAAGGTAGGCCCACAAGTAAACACAGGCATTTCATCTGTAAGGAAATGAATAAGAGTTCACCTCGGCTGCCATTTATCTACCTTCAATAACTAACTACAGGGTATATACAGTAAGTTCGACCACAAATCATTTTTACATATGTACAATAACAGTGGTATAGGATGTCACATTCTCTCTTGCCACTCTATGACCGGCTGCTGGGTTTCCACCACCACTGCACAACTGTGGCACACAAGAAGGTGATGTGGGAGACCATAACCAACTCTGTCAATGCACTGAGCGCACACAAGAGGAGTGTGCGGAACGTTAAGAATCGTTATAACGACATAAAGCGAATCCTCAAGTCCCAGCTCGCCCTGGAACAGGAAGAGGCCTGTCGCACGGGAGGCGGACCTAGGCAGCATGTCACATTCAAGGCAGAATAATACCACCCGAGGTGCTTCCAGGCGTGCACATTGCCGACACAGACAGACCGCCTACTCCACCGCAAACTGGTAAGTGTCAACACATGTACACAATCACATTTACATTGCAATGTTCACCAGTTTATGATGGATTCTTTTGTGTGCCCAATAGAAGTGTTTTTGTGGAACTACATACAGGGCCGGTGCTAGGGTGTCCGGCGCCCTCCTGCAAACCATAAATTTTGCGCCCTTTCACATTGCCATTGCAACAAGCTGCAGCCCGATTGTGGAAGCATATGCAACATGCGATCCTATGGAGGATCTCAGGTGCATGTACATGTATGCATACATCATCTCAGTGCTGTGTCCGCAAAATGTTGCAGGCACTAAAGGTGCCCATACACGCTGCGAGAATCGCATTCGTTATGGGCTAGATCGCATCGCTTTGCACGGCATGCATGCAATGTGTGTGCGATGCGATCCGAAAGCAGTACAAAAAGTATGTGCAGCACATACTTTTATACTGTGCGATGCGATGCCCGCAGGAGCGCACATCGCATCGCACGCTGCTATTGCAGCATGTATGGCCACCTTTAGGCACATAACCCAGCCCATTATTTAAAAAGTGTCTAAATTAATATAAAAAAATCTACAATTATTAAAACATTTGTTAGAAACGTATAATAAAAGACTCACTTTTTTTGCTGTTTAACTGAGGACGCCATTACACCCCTCTCGTGACTGAGGGGGGAAGTAGGTGAGAGAAGGAGGAGATGGAAGAAGAGGGGAGGAGATAGAGGACTGGCAGTGGCACTGGCACAGCACACTGAGAAGAGGGAAGGAAGGGGAGGTGGTGCTGCTGCCTGTTCGTCATTTGATTGACAGCTGACAGGCGCAGGGAGCAATGGGTAGGGGATGGATCCGGACATGACATGTCATCCAGGCATTCCTCAGACAGCGCTACATGCCTCAGCGCAAGTGTCCGTGAGGAAGAGGGGGCAGGTCGTAGCTGCTCAGCCTCTCCATAGTGCCACCCGCTGTCAGCCAGGCACTTCGGGCGGTGTGCAGGCTGTGTGCACTCGCAGTGCAGGGAGCAGCTCTTTATACTGCCGCCCGCCCGCTGTCAGACAGGTGCTGGTGGCGGCATGCAGGAGGCAGTGACAGTGAGGGCTGAGGCAGCTTTAGCAGAGCAGGGAGGGAGACGGCGCCTTTTCAGCATGGCGCTTCCCTGCTTTGCAGGAGCTGCTGAGTGGGTAGCGCAGGCCCTGACTACATATCCCAGAAAGGTGTCCTTATGAATGTGTTGTTTGGTAATTAATGCATTGTGGGTTTGTCTGGGGCATGTAGTTCCACAAAACAAATGACTGTGTGTTCACCTTATCACTGTCGACATGTACTGGTTGGTCATGTGATTGTACCCCTAGATGCTGGGTCAGTTTTCCTGTTTTTTTTTTTAACCCCTTCCCGACATTTGACGTACATTTACGTCATGGTCGGGATGTACTTCCCGACACATGGCATAAATGTACGTCATGCCATTAAACTGTCACCGCGTCTATAGACGCGGTGACAGAGGGACGATGTCTGCTGTCCCTGACAGCAGACATCTTCCCACATTGCCCAGGGGGGGGGGCATCGATGCCCCCCCCATCGGCGATCTCTGTGATTGGCTGTTCAAATGTGAACAGCCAATTACAGCGTTTTCTGTGTACCGGCGAATAACGTCGCTCGGTGACACAGGGATCGGTGGTGTTAAGTACAGCACCAATCACCACCGGGTGTAAGGGTGTCACTGGTGGTCACCCCACCTCACCCCACCTGCCCCCAAAGGCTGTGATTGGTCCGTCGGACCGACGGACCAATCACAGCCAATACACCACATAGAAAATACCGGAGACAGCCCTGCAGCCGCCATTCCGGTCAGGAACAGCGTGCAGAGCGGTCTCCGTGCCCATCTGTGCCCTTATACTGACCTGATCAGCGTTGGTGGCATCCGTGCTGCCAGCTGCTGCTGCTGCTTCCTGGTTGCTGTTACTTCCTGGTGCTTGAGCTGCTGCTGCTGCTGCTGCAGCGTCATTGTGTCAGAGAATAATATTGTGTGATATAATTTTGTCTCTGCTGCCCCCTGCTGCCCCCCTTTTGTGCTGATCAGTATAAATTAACTGATCAGCAAGTTTTTTTGGGGTGCAGGGTTTTTTTTTTAAATATACCCTGTCAGGTTGCACAAAAAGTTGTGTGCCTGCTGCCCCTCACTGCTAATCAGTGTTGCATCACTGATCAGCAGTTTTTTTTTTTGAGGGTGCTGTGGGTTTTTTTTTAAAATTTTTTTTACACCCACAGTGATTTTGTGGGTGTCCTGTGGCCGCTGAGCGCTGATCAGTGACGTACATCACTGATCAGCATTTTTGGCACAGGTTTGATCTACTTTTTTTTTTTGGATCAAATTCCTGTTGCGTTTGACTCATCAGCAGTTTTTTTTTATTTTATTTTTTTGGAGGGTGCTGTGGGTTTTTTTTTTTTTTTTTTTTTTTACACCCACGGTCCTTTTGTGGGTGTCCTGTGGCCGCTGAGCGCTGATCAGTGACGTACATCACTGATCAGCATTTTTGGCACAGGGTTGATCTAATTTTTTTTTTGGATCAAATTCCTGTTGCGTTTGACTCATCAGCAGTTTTTTTTTATTTATTTTTTTGGGAGGGTGCTGTGGGTTTTTTTTTTTTTAATTTTTTTTACACCCACGGTGCTTTTGTGGGTGTCCTGTGCCCGCTGAGCGCTGATCAGTGACGGACGTTACTGACCAACATCTGTGCTCAATTTTTGGCGCAGGAGCTTTTTTTTTTTACACGTGTTAAAGCACTACATACACACTACATACCCCCCCGTGTTGAAATAAAGTTTGTACCCCCCCCTACACTATACACGTGTTGAAACACTACACTTAAAAATAATAAAAATGTCCCAATCATCGCAAAGACTGTTTTCAGCGGAGGAGGCATATGCCCTTATTGCCTCTGACACTGACACAGCCAGTAATGCAAGCTATGAATTTGCATTCGCCTTAAGCTCCTCTTCCTCCTCTAGTGATGAGGGACCCCCTCAAAGACGCCCCCGTAGAGCAGCTGAGACCCCCCCCCCAATGATTGATCTCGTATGGACCCCACCACCAGACAATTTTGAGCCCCAGGTTCCTGAGTTTTTGGCCAACCCAGGAATCCAATTTGATACTACAGGCCTCAAAGAAATTGACTTTTTCAAAGTCTTTTTCTCTGATGATTTTATAAATTTAATGGTGGACCAAAGTAATTTATATGCCCAGCAGTTTATTGCTCCAAACCCCACGTCATCATTTGCTAGGTGGACCCCTGTAGATGCAGTAGAGATGATGACATTTTGGGGTCTGGTGTTACATATGGGCATAGTTAAAAAGCCAGAAATTAGACAATATTGGAGTACAGATGTTCTGTACAGCACCCCACTTCATCGTATGGCCATGACCCGGACTCGTTTTGAGACGATCCTTAAATTTTTGCATTACAACGATAATGCACAGTGCCCACCCAGAGATGATCCCACCTTTGACCGGCTATTCAAAGTCAGGCCGGTCATTGATCATTTCAGCGCCAAATTTGCTGAGATGTACATCCCCGAAAAATTTATTTGTGTAGACGAGTCACTTATACATTTTAAAGGAAGGGTTAAATTCCGCCAGTACCTTCCCAATAAGAGGGCAAGGTATGGCATAAAAATGTATAAGCTGTGCGAAAGTACCTCAGGGTACACCCACAGGTTTAGGGTATATGAAGGGAAGGACACAAGAATTGAACCGCCAGAATGTCCCCCCTCCCTCGTAGGTGTTAGTGGAAAGATTGTCTGGGATTTAGTGCACCCCTTCCTGGATAAGGGTTATCACCTCTATGTGGATAACTTTTACACCAGCATCCCCCTGTTTAAGGCCCTTGGTTCAAGAGGTACAGCAGCTTGCGGTACTGTGCGCAAGAACCAAAGAGGCCTCCCAAAAACGCACGTTGCCCAATTACTGAGAAAGGGTGAAAGCAGGGCAATATGCACCGAAAATATGTTGTTGGTCAAATATAAGGACAAGAGGGATGTCCTTATACTGACAACAATTCACGGAGACAGTACCACCTCCGTCCCTGTACGAGGTACCAGTACCCACACCTCAAAACCTATTTGTATCCTAGATTACAATAAGTACATGGGCGGAGTGGATCTTTCAGATCAGGTACTGAAGCCGTAGAGTGCCCTGCGGAAAACAAAAATCTGGTACAAGAAGCTGGCCGTGTATATCATCCAGATGGCACTGTATAACGCTTACGTACTATTCCGTTCTACCAGCCAGACGGGACATTTATGCACTTTCAAGAGGAAGTCATAAAGGGCCTAATATTTGGGAACCAGCAGGCAGAGGGCCCCAGTACTTCTAGTACTGGCCCCAGTACTTCTAGTACTGGCCCCCGTATTGTATCAGGGCAGCATTTCCCTAACGAAATCCCCTCCACTGGAAAAAAGGGCAGGACACAAAAAAGGTGCAAAGTTTGCTATAAAAAGGGAATAAGAAAGCAAACTATTTTCCACTGTGAAACTTGCCCCGACAAACCCGGCCTATGTATGAAGGAGTGCTTTAAAATATACCACACATCTATGGATTATTAGGTTCATCATTTCACCGTGCTTCGGGGGTCTTGCTAATGCGACATAGCACCCACCATTCATTCCACCAGAATCTGTGCTGCAAAATCCAAAAATCACTCCTTCCCTTCTGAGTCCTGCATTGCACCCAAATGGTATTTTTTGGTCACATATGAGGCATTACCGTACTTGGGAGAAATTGCGGCACAGATTTTGCGGTGCTTTGTCTCCTTCATTCCTTGTGAAAATGAAAAATTTTGAGCCAGAACTGCATTTTTGTGTAAAAAAATTTAATTTTTCATTTTCACAGCCCAGTTGTACCACAATTGGTGAAACCCCTGGGGGTTTGAAATGTACACTATACCCCTAGATGAATTCCCTGAGGGGTGTAGTTTGCAAAATGGGGTCACTTGTGGGGGGGTTCCACTGTATTGGTGCTTCGGGGGTCTTGCTAATGCGACATAGCACCCACCATTCATTCCACCAGAATCTGTGCTGCAAAATCCAAATATCACTCCTTCCCTTCTGAGTCCTGCCATTTTTTGGTCACATATGAGGCATTGCTGTACTTGGGAGAAATTGCGGCACAGATTTTGGGGTGCTTTGTCTCCTTCATTCCTTGTGAAAATGAAAAATTTTGAGCCAGAACTGCATTTTTGTGTAAAAAAATGTAATTTTTCATTTTCACAGCCCAGTTGTACCACAATTGGTGAAACCCCTGGGGGTTTGAAATGTACACTATACCCCTAGATGAATTCCCTGAGGGGTGTAGTTTGCAAAATGGGGTCACTTGTGGGGGGGTTCCACTGTATTGGTGCTTCGGGGGTCTTGCTAATGCGACATAGCACCCACCATTCATTCCACCAGAATGTGTGCTGCAAAATCCAAATATCACTCCTTCCCTTCTGAGTCCTGCCATGCACCCAAATGGTATTTTTTGGTCACATATGAGGCATTGCCGTACTCGGGAGAAATTGCGGCACAGATTTTGGGGTGCTTTGTCTCCTTCATTCCTTGTGAAAATGAAAAATTTTGAGCCAGAACTGCATTTTTGTGTAATAAAATGTAATTTTTCATTTTCACAGCCCAGTTGTACCACAATTGGTGAAACCCATGGGGGTTTGAAATGTGCACTATACCCATAGATGAATTCCCTGAGGGGTGTAGTTTGCAAAATGGGGTCACTTGTGGGGGGGTTCCACTGTATTGGTGCTTCGGGGGTCTTGCTAATGCGACATAGCACCCACCATTCATTCCACCAGAATCTGTGCTGCAAAATCCAAATATCACTCCTTCCCTTCTGAGTCCTGCCATGCACCCAAATGGTATTTTTTGGTCACATATGAGGCATTGCCGTACTCGGGAGAAATTGCGGCACAGATTTTGGGGTGCTTTGTCTCCTTCATTCCTTGTGAAAATGAAAAATTTTGAGCCAGAACTGCATTTTTGTGTAAAAAAATGTAATTTTTCATTTTCACAGCCCAGTTGTACCAAAATTGGTGAAACCCCTGGGGGTTTGAAATGAACACTATACCCCTAGATGAATTCCCCGAGGGGTGTAGTTTGCAAAATGGGGTCACTTGTGGGGGGGTTCCTAACTTTTAGCATATTATGGTGCCTAGAAACCTACATGGTGCCTAAAAAATAATCTCATAAAAAGGAGGCTCCAAAATCAAGTAGGTGCTCCTTCTATTATGAAGCCTGTGGTTTGGTCAACGTGCACACTAGTGCCACATATAGGATATTTATGAACACAAAAGAATTGGGGGAATCAATTTTTAGTCACATTTCTCTAGTAAAATCTACTGTGTTCCTTAGAAAAATGTATTAAAATTGAAAATCTGCTAAAAAAATGAAATTTTGAAATTTCACCTACACTTTGTTTTAATTCCTGTGAAACACCTAAAGGGTTAACAAACTTCCAAAATTCTGTTTTGAATACTGTGAGGGGTGCAGTTTTTGAAATGGCATCATTTATGGGGGTGTCTCACATACAAGTCCCTCAAAGTCACATCAGAACTGAACTGGTCCCTAAAAAAATCAGTGTTTGAAATTTTCTTGAAAATTTGAGAATTTGCTATTCATATTTTAAGCCTCCTAGTGTCCAAAAAAATTAAAAGGAGGTTGAAATAATGATGGCAACATAAAGTAGACATATGGTCTTTGTTAGTTATTAACTATTTTGAGTGGTATGATTATTTGTCTCACAAGCAGAAAATTTAACATTTTGAAAATTGTAAAATTTTCAATTTTTTTACGACATTTTGGTATTTTTCACAAAAAAACACAGACTGTATCGACCAAAATTTACCACTAACTTGAAGTACAATGTGTCACGAGAAAACAAATCTCAAAATCACTGGGCTAAGTATAAGCAAAAAAAAGTTATCCCCACATAAAGTGATACATGTCAGATTTGAAAAAAAGGGCTCTGTCAGGAAGGCAAAAACAGGCTGCGGCGGTAAGGGGTTAAACAATTATGCATGTTGAACATGATGCTGTATATGATGAATTAAAATGGCAGCCCTACTATACTGCACTGTGCTCATGTTCATTTATTTTAGAAATGGTGGAAGGCTAATATTACCATCATTTAACAATGCTCAAGGTAACTTAGCCTACCATACTTAATATTCACATTTTTAACAAAAGCCATAAAAAATGTTGCACTTTAAGTGGGAATGCCCATATTGCTAAATCTGCCATTTTGATTTCATAGCTCCAGGTCCAGACTCCCAGGCTGCTGCTGAGGTTCATCCATCTCATCGTGAACTTGGTGATTACGACCCTGCAGGTGAGATGTCATATTGTTATGTAAAGGATTTGATAATATCACACATGGCTGCAACCTACACCCTGCACTGTTCAGCTACACAGCCATGGATGGGTGTCTAAACTACTTTGCACATCCTGATAACTAATATTTTGTGAATGTTAGAATCTGGCAGACTGGAAACCATATGTCTGTATCTGGAGTAAGCAATGGGCTGGTACAAAGAGACAAGACTGTGGCTGCAGAGGAATTCAGACAGGTTCAGGACTCTGGACAAGTAACTGATGAGTAATGTAGGATTAACCCCTTCTGTGCAGAAAGTCTGAGAAACACCCAATGCTTAAGGTGCTCATACACTAGTAAGATTTATCTTCAGATCTGGCTGGTTGGAACAAAAACATGGTTATGGATGAGTGACAGTTTGTCAGTTTTCCAGCATTTCCAAGCAAATGGTCAACTGTCATTTGCTCTCATCCATAACCATGTTTTTTGTTCCAACCAGACAGATCTGCAGATAAATCTGCGTGTGTATGGTCACCTTTAGACACAGGGGAGAGCAGCAGCTAGCAATGACATCATCAAACCAGGACCTGGATGCAGTTCAAATGAATGTCCACAGAAAGTAACAATGAAATACTTTATTCAGGGATCAAATAATAAAGTATAACTTCCACAGCAAATAAAGTAATTTCCAAGGTACATGAAATGCAGGAGGATAATACAAAGGAATATTGATAATTGCAGGTGGATAATGCAGAGTATATGGATTATTGCAGGATGCAGAGTAGTGGGAGAATGCAGGCCAGCTACTCGGTATATGGTCAGTAATAGCAGGATCTAAAGTACTTAACTGACAAGTCCTTTTGCAAACTGAGAGGGCAAATATCCAGAGCAGGTGGATGAGAGAGACAAGGCAAATATCCAGAGCAGGGGGACAATAGGAACAGACAAGGCAAGTATCCAAGGCTTATCTCCTGAAGGAGCAGGGGTACAGGACATCCACACATGGAGCAGTAACAGGAACTATGACCAGCAGGGTGGAGTCCTACTGATTCCCCTTTATACCATCAGGCGAGGTAATCAGTGGATGCAGCTGAGAGCACATGAAGCACACGGATTCAGTATTGAATCCCGGCGGTCGGGATCCCGGCGTTCAGAATCCCAACGCCGGAATCTAGACAGCCGAAATGCCAACAAGGGGGGGACGTGGATCACCCCCCCTTGCGGGCTCGCTGTGCTCGCCACGCAGCGGGCCCGGTGCCTCGCTACGCTCGGCACGCTATTTTATTCTCCCTCCAGGGGTGTCGTGGACACCCCAGGAGGGAGAAAGTGTCGGCATTTCGGCGGTCGGGATTCCGGCGTCGGGATTCTGAACGCCGGGATCCCGACCGCCGGGATCTTAACTGCATCCCGAAGCACACACTCCTAGCTGCTTGCTGTTAGCAGACGGCCGGACAGGACAGAGTGTAACGGTGAGTACACACGGGTGCAATTTCATGTAAAATCACTGGGAATATGGTCGCTGAGCTGCGCGCTCCCGTGTGCACTGCCTAATGGTCGCTGGTCGCAGGAGCATGCTCCTGCGACCAGCGGCTTTCCCCGGCGATCGCTGTGCCGGAAGGTCAGCGCCGGGGAGATCAGCGTTGATCTCCCCAGCCCAGTGCCGCTGCTCCCTCCCTCCTCCCATCAAAGTGGCAGCAGCAGCGTCTGCTGCTGCTGCGCTCCGCTTCTGCCCCATAGCAGTGTCTCCTTTTAATCACTGATGAAAAGGAGACACTGAGCAATATGATTGCTGGGGATATATTGCACCGTGTGTACACAGCATAACAGCGAAGCATGTGTTCTACCTAACACATGCACTTTACAGATATGATTGTCATGTGTCTGGGCAGCACTTGACATTGCAATGGCTGATTAAAGTGTTTCAAATGATTTACTTAAAAATACAGTACATTGGAATTTGTCTTTTTTATTTTAAACAATACAAAACTAAGCATTGTCTCAAAACAACAACCATTGTCCCTTTATGGTGGAAGTACTAATCCAGCACATAGATGCACTATGCATCTTGCAGACCACACCATTATAGCACAGTTTCCCTGACGCACCAACCACAATGCAGCATAACATACTTACCTCTGTAATCTTCTTTGTAGGAACATCACAACCGATGCCAGAGCCGACAGATCCAATACAGATGATGGATGATAGGAGGGAAATAATACTGGAACCAGTCACCACATTGGAGCCTGCACAACAAAGACCAGAGCCAATCAATGTTCCGCCGTATACTCAGTCACATGGCCAGCAGCCCCCACTCCTGCAAGCCACCAATAGTCCAACCAATGCCGAACAAAGACCAGAGCCAATCAATGTTCTGCCGTATACTCAGTCACATGGCCAGCAGCCCCCACTCCTGCAAGCCACCAATAGTCCAACCAATGCCGAACAATTGGCCAGATCCATTCACACATTTAAAGAGAAGCAAATATTTTTATGGAGTCTCAGAGCCTCCAAATTGAGCAGATGAAGGGGTATGTGCAAAGCATTGGTCAGCAAATGAGAAAAGTATCTCAAAGTCTGTGTGCAAGTGTCGGTACGCAAATTCGTATTGCATCCACAATAGACACACGCTCAGGAGAGATTGGCCAGGCCATTAGGGGCCAAAGCACAAAACTTAATGAAAATATGCTGGCACAGACCCAATGGCACAGACCCAAGCTATTAATGGGCAAACAACTGCATTGATGTCACTACAAAGTCAGTTAAGCCTAAGTGCAAGCAATTTGCTAGGTCAACAACAAGCCACATCTACTCAAAGCAGCAGCATGTCCTCCACACCCATGAGTGGGTCACCTACTACTCCCCCCCGGCGTAGTGTACATACTAGGGGTGGGTCTGGGTCTATTGGAAAGGGTGGCATTTCCCGGTCTCAGGCCAAAAATGTATAAGGCTACAAATTGTGCATTGTTGTGTTAATTGACATGCATCCGGTTTCCTAATGACATTGTCATATTGCACTAATTTGTTCTATTTGCATAAACAAATCTTTTTTCAGCAAGTAAAATATTTTTGCTACCTGCAACCTTGGTGTCATTCTCTTTAATAATGAAGCCATACTTTGATTTGTGTTTGCATCATGCAATATTACCTTCACAGGTTGTGTTTGCCTTACACAGAGAATAATGTGATTTCATTTAGGCCTATTACAGACATTTCACAGGGTCCAGCGTTTACTATTGCAGCGTGTAAGTACCATGTCATTTAAACAACACATGACAATCCCCTCATCACAGGGCTCCATGGTAACTCCACCCCTTGCACCTGCGTTGTGTACCTTTAGGTCCTAGGTACCAACATGTAGCAAGGCAAGGACCAAGCAGGTATGGCAGACCTTGCAGGGGGTGTGCATTAGTCCCCAAATGGCCCTGTGTAATGTTTAAAAAATCAGTGAGTTGTTTTGTAAGGTACACCATGTGAGGGTGATATGGGTTATTCTTTAATGTCAATGTTTGCCAGCTAAATTACCTGTAAAATGCTGCCGTATCATCTCTGAACGAACCGCATTCCCCCTCTGCGTACTCTTAACTAGCACATGTTGTGTAGCTTCAGCTTCCTGCACGACTGCTGCATTGCCAACATCAACATAATTTGGTTGACCCAGAGCAATGTTATGTAGCATGCAGCAAGCCTGGACGATCAGTTCTACTTTGGTAGGGTGGTATAGCAGTGTACCTGCTGACCTGTCCAAACACCTGAATCTGCTTTTCAGCACCCCAAAGGTGTGTTCCACTACATTGCGGGTGGCAATGTGTGCAGCATTGTAGCGGTGCTGTGCAGGGCTTTGCGGGTTCTGCAGAGGTGTCATGAGCCACGGTAATCACCCATATCCTGAGTCACCTACAAATAAAATCCTAATGTGTTCTGTTGGGCACATATCATGTGGGTATTTAGCAAATGACAATAATAAAACACTGATAACTGACTTACCTATTAGCCAGCCCTCCGGCATGGTGTGGGCCTGGAAGCGGTCCCAGAGAGCTGAGTGCCGCAGGATATAGGCATCATGGCAGTTCTCGGGGTAGCCTGCAACCACACTGAGAATCTTAAGGTTGGCATCGCAGACCTCCTGAACATTGAGGGAGTGGCGGCCCCGGCGATTAACATACACATGCTCCCTGACGTGTGGAGCCCGAATCCCAATGTGGGTGCAGTCTATGGCTCCCAGCACATTTGGAAATGCTGAGAGCCGATAGAATGCCACCTTCAGGTCCTGCCACTCACACTCACAACGTGGGAATGTGATATATGTGCACCACAGCTTCTTTAAAGCATTTAACACCTGAGAAAAATGATTTGAGAAAGTGGCTTGTGACACCCCCAAGGCCCATGAGCTCACAGACTGGGATGAACCTGTGGCAAAGAAGTAGAGGGCACACATTCATTTCTGCAGCCCAGACACTGCATAGTTGCCCCCCCAAAAGGGTCTAAATCATCTCTCACCTGCTCATATAAGTTCAACAGGTTCTGTCGGTTCAGCCTAAACATGTCCACCACCTGTTGATCAGAAAGGGAGCCCAGGTACACCCTAGCACGGTACCTACGAGAAGCAAGAAGTGGTCGGGGTACCTGGATCTGGTGGCCAGCATAATCCCTCCTCCTGCATAGCTCCTCCAAACGTCCCAGCTCACACAATAGCAGTTCCACTCCACTCTGCAGAAACTCCATCACAAACACCCTCACAGGTGTCCATAATCTTGTGGGGGTATATGTAGGGGAGTTCATGATTGCAATGTGAACCACCTGGGATGGTTTTAACCATTTATGAGTTTTTCGCCACTTTTTTAATCTGAAATCGCCAGCCTCTACCTGGTCTGTTTTTTTCCTGATAATTCGCATTTTGATGGCGATTTCCAAAATCGCCACCCATTAAATTTGCGAATTGTATACTTTTCAATGCGAAAACATCTGGATGCGATAAAAAATGCGATATGAACTCGCATTTCCAACATGTGCGAATTAGACACCAAAACATGCGATTAAAGCAGGAAATCGATCCCTACTAAATTGGCGATTTCTAAAAAACAGCCGATTTCGCCATTTTTACGCCACAAAATCGCCAAAAAACGGAAGACGCAACCTATTAAATGTCACCCTTTGTCTCAAGAAGCTCTGAATGACTAAAATTCAGTGGATCATCAATTGGTCTTTATCCAGGAAACAAACTCCTGTGATTACTACACACTTTTAACCTTTTTACAAAGCAATTTATTTAAGTCTTTTTTCACATTTTAATTATCATTTTTACCATTTTTTTCTTTTCATTTTGTATCGGCCGGTACCTACAGTATATGTACATTTATTAAATTTTATGTTATAATTTTTTATGCCTTTATCTTATCATTGAATAACATAAAATGCTTTATTAATTATTATCCATTCAACTGTCTTTTAATTTTAATATTATTTTTATTATTATTATTATTATTATTATTATTAATATCGATATTATTCATATTGAAATTAATCTTGGTTAAGGTACATTGAGTGGTTCCCAGCGCGACTTCTTTTGGTAATTTCTTGACATTCACAACATATTTAAAATGACATGTAATGAATTGTTTAATATAATTTTTTATCTTGACTTTTAACGGTGCGGCACATTAGATGCAGACCACAATGGTGAAAGCCTTGAGATCCTTCACTCAATCTTTTTGAAGTGAAGGGGTCTTATAATAAATAAATTTAGGCCTAGGCGGTAATAGAGACCCAATCACTGGGTCCTTTGTGAGGATCTTCCAATTTTTATGGAAAACAACTTCAATCTGTTTATGAAAGGAATTGAACTGACTGATAAAACAACATTCATATTTTTATTTCCATCCTTCTTCTTTAGAAGGTCTAATCTGTCTATTTGCTCAAGTTGTCGTGGTCCAAGGCAGACTCCACAACAACTAAACAGTGTGACACTAGGACCCACTATTGTAATAATTTTTTTTATTAATGAACTTAAGTTAATTCCTGTCTTCGGCGCCCTGTTTGCTACAATAAACTCTGGTCCAAATATTGGAGTCACAACAGCTCTGCTTTCCTTAATTGACCAGTTTCTTATAAAACTAAATTATTGTCAAACCTGATGATTAACAGACAATAAAATAAGCGAGTCATAAACTTAAGTAAAATACTGTAATGATCTGCTATAAAATAAATTCCTTTTTTTAGCAATATAGCTGATTTCCTGAGCTAAAGCCGCAGTAATTATTTTCTGTTACATAATTCTGCAGTTACATTGTCTTATCTCCTACTCCATAAAAAGATTCTGGGATGATAGGCTGTGATTGGAACAACCTATAAAGTAGTACTTAAGCCAAGAGTGTAACTACTCATAGAAGAGAAGGCGTGAATCCAGGCATGGGTCGCTACACGGGGAAAACAGCCCGCCTGGTGCTGATGTGTGTGATCAGTGCCATCCTCTTTGTAGTAGAGATGGCAGTGGGCTACATAGGGAATTCCCTGTCACTCTCCTCTGATGGCTTTGCTGTTCTCTCCCACCTCATCTCCATGATAATTGGGTTGCTGGGGGTCCGGTACAGTCGGGTGCAATGGCACCAGAGGAACACGTATGGATTCCTTAGAGCTGATGCAGTTGGAGGGTTTGGCAATGCTGTCTTTGCCGCTGCGCTGATGTTTAGTATCCTGGTGGAGGCCATCAAGAGGTTCATAGATCCACAGAAGACTGAAGAGGCTCTGCTGGTCCTGATTGTAGGGGTCTTGGGTCTGGCCATCAATATAATAAACTATCTCATCTTTCTGGAATGCTGTTTACCTAAGAAATCAAGTGATAATGGGAAACCAGATAAAGGTAATTAACATTCAATCCTATAGCATTGACAAAACAGAGAAGCGAAACTTACTTTGGCATTCATGCCTGTCACTTTTATTTTATAACAATGACCTCGTAATACGTGTGTGTACTGTACATGAGCAGCTAACACCATAGGTGGACTGTGTACTTGTACTGATACCTATTATAGTTACATATGAAAGGCTGGGATCACAATGCAATACTCCATAGGATGTGGGAACTGTATATAGGGATGGTGTTGTGTGGGAATAACCCAGTATACCTCCAAACACTATGGGGACCAGGTTCGCGCCCAGCTATGCCAACCTCTACATGGGGGAGGTAGAGGACCTCCTAGGGTGGGGAGGCGGCTGGGAGGCGAACCTGGTCCTCTATGGCCGTTACATAGATGATCTTTTTATTATTTGGGATGGGGATCTATCTTCTGCACTCACATTTGTCACACACCTCAACTCTAATTTATATAATCTTAAATTCACACATTCCTTTCACCCCCGAAAAATGGACTTCTTGGATATCAGTCTGGAAGCCAGAGGCGATAAAATTCACACCTCTAATTACAAAAAAACTGTAAATACTGACTCATATTTGCACTATCATAGTGCACATTCTCCCTTTTGGAAGAGGAATATTCCTAAAGGTCAAATGCTCCGCCTGAGACAAAATTGCTCGGACTTACAATCATTTGAGTCTCAGGCGACAGATCTGGCCAAATCCTTCACAACTAGAGGATATCCTGAGTACTTAGTTAATAATGCAATAGAAGAAGTTAAAAAAATATGACAGAGACACACTGCTAGTCCATAAAAAGAAAAATAAGACAATTCAGAAAGAAGAAAAAAACATCTCCTTCATTTCTACCTTCAATTCTCAATACAAAGAAATAAAAAGTATCGTACAGAAAAATTATGACATACTTAAAGAAGACCACACCCTAAGAGAAATATTACCTGCCAAACCTACATTTATTTTTAAAAGGAATAAAACTTTGAAGACCCTACTGGCCCCCAGTGAATTAAAAGAGATAAAACAAAACCTCAAAGATCCAACAATAACATCAGGAGTCCCTAATATGTGGCTACCAAATAAAATACAGGGATGTTATAAATGTGACCAAATCGATTACAATTGAAGGGGAAAAGAATCCCTATGTTATAAAGAACTTTATAAATTGTAATAGTGACTATGTCGTCTATCTTCTAACCTGCACATGCGGTCTAAAATACGTGGGTAGAACCACCAGACCCATGCGAGTGAGATTCCTTGAACACCGCAGAAATATTATAAATAAAAACATATTACATAGTGTGTCCCGCCACTTTTTCGAACACCATAGAAGTAACCCCAAAGATCTTAGCATATTGGGTATAGAACAAATAGACACTACCAAAAGAGGTGGGAATAGATTTAGGATCTTGTGTAATCAAGAAATCTATTGGATCTTTAAATTCAATTCCCTTTATCCAAAAGGCTTAAATGACTCACTCGAGCTGAATGTTGTTCTTTGAGAAGTCTCCACCCCCCCTTCTCCTTACTTCATGTGAGCCATTTTATTTCTTTTTTCTTCCTCTTGTCGAATCCCCCCCTCCTCTTCCTGTGACCTTTATAATTTAAGTAATAAATGTATATAGTACTACACAATTGCAGAAATGTATACGAAACTAGACATTTGAATACGATTCTTTCTAACAATAAAGGAAATAAAAAGGGTTCTACTTTTATCTAGCTGTCATCTTCAGATAGTAGATTATACCCAACATCTGTATCCCATTGCCACCCACAATGAAGAAGACTAGACTTAGTATCTGTACTGTGTGTTACACTATACTATTTACTGTATATCTTGGTTATAATTCATAACAATACTATATTTTGGCACGAATATCGAATTCAAACTTATAATAATCATCGAAGGAACTCTGTATCTGTATGTATATAATTTTTTGTATTTTTTATATTTGTCTGAATCTTTATGTATATATGTTATATGATAATCAACTATAACTTATATCTCTGGTTTATATGTGAAAATGGATGATTTTCATTTAAGTATGATTTGTGTTCCAATATCCAGGATATGCCAATTCTTTATGCGTTTCACACGCAGGAAATGGCTAAATCCACTATTCAGCATATCAAACAACACCCCCAGTAACTGTCATGGTACTGGCCTAATACATACATAACCATGACAACGGTTGCAAAGCGCCATGGTCCGGACATAATGTGCGCTCAGAGATACGTATGCGTTATGACAACGCATACACCAGAACTGGGTCCGGACTTGACGCGCGCCCCGACAGCCGGGCGCAACTCTGCGTTCCAGCCAGTCGGAAGGGGAAGTATCCATAGCAGCCTGGTTGTAATCCAATGAGACCGGATGTGAGGTACGCACCAACCAAAAGCCGGGCGTAACATCACTTCCGGCTTAGCGAAATAATTAAATATAATATTTTGTGCATATACTATACGTATTATTAATAAGGCTACCACCTAGAGGACCAGCCACCTCTCTGAATAACCTCACTAGGAGAATATTAATAGCTGTTGCCCTATTAAAAAGGTTTACTATCCACGAGTAGCAATAAACCGGAAGTGATTGCACTATTGAAGATTGAGCACTGACCCGGAAGTGCTTCATACGTTTTCATTTTATAAACATCTTTTTCCACTTATATTCAGATTTAAATATTTAATAAACCTCTGATTTGAAATTATGTATAATGTTACTTGTCTCCGAGTAGTTCTACCTAATGTTTTTATGTTTTTTTGACCTTGAACCAATGTGTTATGCAAATGAACCCATGGGAAGTCAGGTATAAAAATGGCTCCCATAGACCCAAACAGACACCTTGACAAAGCAGTCTGAAAACTGCGAAACGCGTTGGTGATACCATTGCTTGGACCCTCATCACCTTAAGGACTTCCACCTACACCTAGGACTGTCCTACCTGCTGAAATATCTGATCTGATGCCCATCACACTGTGAGTCTCAAGCCAAGAATCCTTGTTGGACACCTGACCACTCCCAGCAGTGGGACTCCCGATCAGGCTAATTTCCACTCTTGCCATCGGTTGTAGTCCACAAACACAACTTCAGGATACCATCAAGTGGCCTTAAAAGGACTCCCTCCAACCCCTTTCGGATCAGAGCAGGTTCCATTACCGCACAATATTGGTGATTATAATATTGGGTCCACCCATAATTCTCTACACCATCTGGTTCATTTTAATGTTTTTTTTTTTATTATTGTTTTTATTGTGTATAAATAAATTTTGTTATATTGTAATATCAGCGCTGCCTCACTTTTTATTTAATTACTTTTTCCCTATCTGGGAGCTGACCACTCCCTTAAGCAGCTGCTGTATTTGATTAAACCACTCTTGGAAAGCGCTCCATACCAACCTCGGTTGGCCCTTCTCTCTTTTTACCTCCAAACACTACACAGTGTATGTGATATGGCAACATGTGTGTGTAACATGATCTGAGACCACATGTGTATGACATGTATGAGACACATTACTCAACCTCCAACAGCAATCACCGTTATGAAGGATATTCACCTAAGTGATAATATCCATTATGTGTAACTGGCATGATCGCAGGACACGGTTCATGGACACTTTCTTACGTCGATATGTAGTATATGGACAAAATCTATTTTTCCCCAAAGACATTTCCATACATTATATACAGATGGAACCGCTCTCTTCCAGCTGAGGTCTGGCAGTTGGATCGCCAACCACCAGCCCCCACTAGCTGCCAGAAGGGGACACGCGCGCATCCCCTTCCAACGGAGCACTCTGCCAATCACCCCCACCTCCCCGCACCACCCCCTAACCCTGCCCATCTCCCTGAAGTGGAGACGGGCAGGCTTTGCGCCCCCCGCCTCCAGGAAACTAAGACGCGCGTGCGTGAGAGACGCTCATGCGTCCCATTCAGATGGGGGCATTCTGGCTGAGAGGCGCTTCATCTGTATATCCATACATTAAATATACTGTATCCATACATTATATATATCCATACATTAAATATACTGTATCCATACAGTATGTGTATCCATACATTATATATATCCATACATTAAATATACTGTATCCATACAGTATGTATATCCATACATTAAATATATCCATACAGTATGTATATCAATACATTATATGTATCCATATATTATACTGTACATATCCATACAGTATGTATAATGTATATATATATATATATATATATATATATATATATATATATATATATATATATAGAAGTTGCGTGGTCCGGCACTCCAAAATAAAAGAATGGCTGTCGCTGGTGCCCTCACTGAAGCGGGGAATCCGCTGCATGTACAGTGTATCCGGGGTGCGGCACTCAGCTGTAAAACATACGCTCTGGGAGGCGGTTGTTTGGACAACGTTTCAGTTTTTTAATAAACTGTTTTCAAGTCAAGTACAAGGAAAGTGACAGTGAAGTGCATACCTTAATTTATACTTACAACCCAGTTGATGTGGCGCGAGAAGCCGCACGCCGGCGGGGAGGGTCCATGCTCCGTCCTGCCGTGGCCAGTATGGATGACGTCACACCGCCGGACGTCGGGGCTCACGCTGCCAAGGGACTTGGTTGTCAAAGCAACCAAGACGCTATGGAAACATCAACAAAAACATGCCGTGAATATGTGATAAAGAAAAACATAGAAAGACAAGTATAGCATGCATTAAACGCCTGGACATTGTACTGACATGGCTTTAAACATGATCCAAAATGTGCATGAATACGGACAATATACATGTAAAATATACACGAAAAATCCATAAAAAATGTACGTAAAAAATGCAAGCGTTAAACATGGAGAATATCAGAGAAAACTATATACTGTATGAATGAATGGAGGGGATCTTAATGGAAACATCCATAAGAGTTTCCCTCATTTAGCCCCTTGGGAGCAACCACATCTAATCTTGCAATCCACCTACTTTCTAGTTGTAGTAATTTAAGACCCCTGTCACCTCCTCTAATGGATGGAGGGACTGTGTCTATCATCCTATATCGTAGGGTATTTAGGGGATGTTGGTGGGTAGCAAAATGGCGAGCCACCGGTTGCTCGCTGGATCCTTTTTCTATGGCTAGGCATATGGCGGATCTGTGCGCCGTCATGCGATCCTTGAATCTGCATTCGGTTTTACCGATGTACATAAGTCCACAGGGACAAACTATTTGATATATGACAAAGGTAGAGGTGCAATTAAACCGATGTCTAATCTTGAATTTGTACCCTGAACGAGGGTGGTTGAAGGAGTCTCCTGCCAATAAAAATTGGTATGGTACACAACCACATCGGAAGTTGCCACATTTATCATTTTGTAAAAAGGATTTGCTGACTTTAGGGCATTTTAATTTTGCTATATCGATTTTAACTAGCCAGGAGCGTAAGTTTTTGCCTCTCGAGAAACAAGGCATGAGTCTAGTGTTGCCAAGGCCTAAATTTGGATCAGTGGCTACAGTGGGCCAGTGCTTTTTTGCTATTTTTTGAATTTGACTGGCCTCTGTGTTAAATTTACAAACCCATGGAATAATGGCCTCTTTGGTACCCTGGGAGTTGGATTTGGGGCTAAGTAGATTATCCCTTTCTAGATTTAAAGCCTTTTGTTTGGCCTCTATCAGTGATTTGTGAGAGTACCCTCGACTACGCAATTTGTTGATGAGAGCCTCTATTTGAAGGATGGCATTGTTCTTATCGCTACTGATGCGACAGATGCGGACCATTTGGGAAAATGGTAACCCGCGTATCAAGGATTTTGGATGACAGCTACTTGCCAACAGCAGTTGATTGCGATCTGTTGGTTTGCTGTACACAGAGGTGGTGAATTGGCCCCCGGTAATGCTGATTTTCACATCCAAAAAATGTAACTCCAATTGACTCATGGTATAAGTGAACCTTATAGGTTCCAGCCCGATCTATCTATGAGCGACACACCGTTTACCGCTGGCTTGCGGACCCATCATCTAATGAGGGCCGGCGTCAACCCTTTTTCAGGAGAAACAAAAAGCCTTTTTCCAGATTCGAGAACGACAGCTCACAGGACTCGGCCAGCAGTAACTCTGAGCAGGATAAAAGACGAGCCACTGTGGTCCCTTTAGGAGTGGCTACACGGGCCCATATCGCAGGCGCAAGCGCCAATTCACGCGGCGCGGCGGGCAAAACGCAAGGCAGAAAAGCCGGGCGCCCCCCGAAAGCGAAGTAAGCCCCATATACAACTTGTCATCCCATGAATTAACCCCAGGCGAACACCAGCTCCTGAGTAAAGGGTTATCATTCGTACCATCCAATCATTTTGACCCTCTTCAGTGGAACATTGAGAAAAATGCTCTCTACTGCAAACTAAAGCTCAAAGAGTTCTTCCACGCCCGACCACCAGACCCCAATGCAAAGAAGACGCACTCACCATTACCAGATAAACTCCAACAGTATGCTCCAAGGTCTACATTTGACCCCTTGTCAAACAGCGCAAGCATCAAGACCTTCGTCAGAATGCTTGATCAAGACGTGACCAATGAAGTGAATAAGCCAAAAATACAGCATTTAAACCTCACTGCAATCGAGAGAACGGCCCTCAAAAGTTTGTCCACCAACAAGCAAATTAGCATACGTCCGGCGGACAAAGGTGGAGGGATAGTCCTCCAGGATTTACAAGATTATAAAGCAGAGGCAGAATTACAATTAAACGATCTGGAGGTATATATACCTCTGTCCCAGAACCCCACAGCCACTTGCAAAAAGAAACTCATCCAGGTATTACAAAAAGCTATCGCAGTGGATCTTATAGATGAGGATTGGATGAAGGCCCTTGTCCCGGAACATCCCGTGGTCCCGTTATTTTACCTAATCCCAAAAATCCACAAAGATTGCAATAAACCCCCTGGCCGTCCTATAGTGGCTGCAAGAAATTCGTTATTCCAGCCGGTTGCCACTTTCCTGGACTCTATCCTTCAACCGCTTATCAAACAGGAACCTAGTTTCTTGTTGGACACAGGACACTTTCTCTCCAAATTGGCTCTTGTTCCCATTATCCCAGTGGACAGTTGGTTAATAGGCATCGATGTCGTGAGCCTATATACTTCTATTCCCCACTCATTTGGACTCGCAGCTGTCAGGCGCTTCCTTACTGGAAAGCAAAATTTCACAGAGGCACAAATCGATTGTATCGTTGATCTGTTTGAATTGATTTTAACCAACAATTTTTTTCTTTATGATGACAGGTTCTTCTTGCAAACACGGGGTTGCGCGATGGGATCATCCGCAGCTCCGTGTTATGCCAACATAGTCATGTTTGCCATAGAGGATGAACTCTTCTATGGAAACGATGCCATGGCGTCTAACACGGTTATGATGGGTCGCTATATAGATGACCTCATTTTGGTCTGGAGGGGTCAAAAATCTAAATTTGAAGAACTGCTAGAACAATATCATGATCGGGCTGGACCTATAAGGTTCACTTATACCATGAGTCAATTGGAGTTAAATTTTTTGGATGTGAAATCAGCATTACCGGGGGCCAATTCACCACCTCGGTGTACAGCAAACCAACAGATCGCAATCAACTGCTGTTGGCAAGTAGCTGTCATCCAGAATCCTTGATACGCGGGTTACCATTTTCCCAAATGGTCCGCATCTGTCGCATCAGTAGCGATAAGAACACTGCCATCCTTCAAATAGAGGCTCTCATCAACAAATTGCGTAGTCGAGGGTACTCTCACAAATCACTGATAGAGGCCAAACAAAAGGCTTTAAATCTAGAAAGGGATAATCTACTTAGCCCCAAATCCAACTCCCAGGGTACCAAAGAGGCCATTATTCCATGGGTTTGTAAATTTAACACAGAGGCCAGTCAAATTCAAAAAATAGCAAAAAAGCACTGGCCCACTGTAGCCACTGATCCAAATTTAGGCCTTGGCAACACTAGACTCATGCCTTGTTTCTCGAGAGGCAAAAACTTACGCTCCTGGCTAGTTAAAACCGATATAGCAAAATTAAAATGCCCTAAAGTCAGCAAATCATTTTTACAAAATGATAAATGTGGCAACTTCCGATGTGGTTGTGTACCATACCAATTTTTATTGGCAGGAGACTCCTTCAACCACCCTCGTTCAGGGTACAAATTCAAGATAAGACATCGGTTTAATTGCACCTCTACCTTTGTCATATATCAAATAGTTTGTCCCTGTGGACTTATGTACATCGGTAAAACCGAATGCAGATTCAAGTATCGCATGACGGCGCACAGATCCGCCATACGCCTAGCCATAGAAAAAGGATCCAGCGAGCAACCGGTGGCTCGCCATTTTGCTACCCACCAACATCCCCTAAATACCCTACGATATAGGATGATAGACACAGTCCCTCCATCCATTAGAGGAGGTGACAGGGGTCTTAAATTACTACAACTTGAAAGTAGGTGGATTGCAAGATTAGATGTGGTTGCTCCCAAGGGGCTAAATGAGGGAAACTCTTATGGATGTTTCCATTAAGATCCCCTCCATTCATACATATATAGTTTTCTCTGATATTCTCCATGTTTAACGCTTGCATTTTTTACGTACATTTTTTATGGATTTTTCGTGTATATTTTACATGTATATTGTCCGTATTCATGCACATTTTGGATCATGTTTAAAGCCATGTCAGTACAATGTCCAGGCGTTTAATGCATGCTATACTGGTCTTTCTATGTTTTTCTTTATCACATATTCACGGCATGTTTTTGTTGATGTTTCCATAGCGTCTTGGTTGCTTTGACAACCAAGTCCCTTGGCAGCGTGAGCCCCGACGTCCGGCGGTGTGACGTCATCCATACTGGCCACGGCAGGACGGAGCACGGACCCTCCCCGCCGGCGTGCGGCTTCTCGGGCCACATCAACTGGGTTGTAAGTATAAATTAAGGTATGCACTGTCACTTTCCTTGTACTTGACTTGAAAACAGTTTATTAAAAAACTGAAACGTTGTCCAAACAACCGCCTCCCAGAGCGTATGTTTTACAGCTGAGTGCTGCACCCCGGATACACTATATATATATATATATATATATATATATATATATATGTAACTGGGGTTTGGCACTCCTTGTAACAGCAGTCAGTTGCGCCGTTGCCAGCACTGTAGAGATATGGAAGACTTGTGGTGTGGCACTCGTGGCTTTTCTTCAATAGGCAATAAAATAGTCGATAGCAGCAAATGCAGCAACGTTTCAATTTATTATTCAAATTGTCGTCAGGTTACAATAAAAAGAGAAAACTACATACCTTTATAGGACATCACACCAGGGAAGGGAGGCTGAGACGCTGGGTGTTTGAGAGGCCGCCCACAAGACGCAACATAGTGACGTCATGCGCTCAGCTAGTGGACAGCGAGTGGAGGGCCTGGTTGTCATGGAAATGGCACGCAAGCTTACTCCAGCGCTGTAGGGGAAAAAAAGACCAAAGTGAAAAAAAGGCGGAAGTAATGGGAGGCAAAAACTGAACGGTAGAACTTGCTATTTAAAAAGGAAAAATAGCAGCTGCTGGGGGTCTCAATCTCACTTCTCTGCTGATAAGCATAAATGTAAAAAACATATGATACATAATAATGAATACCAAAAACACATCATACATATAACAGATAATTAAATCACAGTTACAGGTATCAAACTGAAAGCAAGACAAAAATATACAGCTGAAAAAATTATTAGCGAAATACATAAAAAGATATATACTCATTAAGGCCTTTAGGCGCGATGGTACCAAGGCGGTGTATCCACCATGCTTCACACCGTAACAATTGGGTACCCCGATCTCCACCACGTATATTGGGTGGCACCCAATCTATCATCCTGTACCTTAGACTGTTCAGCGGATGATGGTGTTCAACAAAATGTCTTGCTACAGGATGCTCACTAACGCCAGAAGCCAGTGCCTGGCGAATAGTGCTCCTGTGCATAGTCATTCTCTCCTTGAACTTTCTAATAGTTTTGCCTATGTAAGACAAACTACACGGGCATATAAGCTGGTAGATAATGAAAGTGGAGTTACAGGTAAGATTGTGGTGTATTTTAAAAACTTGGCCAGTGTGAGGGTGGTTGAAAGAGTCACCCGGCAATAAAAATTGACAGGTAGTGCATGCGCACCTGAAACAACCTTTTTTCTTGACACCTAACCAAGTTGCTGATGTACTTTCAGAATTCAATGTAACATTGTTTTTTACTAAAATGTCTTTTAGACTCCGACACTTGGAGTAGCATGGCATGATACGGTGCTCGCCAAGGGGTAGAGAGGTATCACTTTTGATTAATGGGCAGTTAGTTTTAACAAGAGATGTGGTATCGCTGGAAACCACATTGTACCGATTAACCCAGGGCATGATTTTGGACATGGTTTTGTCTTTTACTTTGGGTTGAAGTAATGATTCTCGATCTAGTTGTAATACTTTTTGCTTGCAATCAAGCAAATCTTGCTTGTTGAAGCCACGTCTCCGGAATTTCTTAATGAGAGCATCTAATTGAATCTCACAGTTGGCCCGGTCACTATTAATTCGATAATATCGTAACATTTGTGAGTACGGTAAAGATTGAACCAAACTCCGCGGGTGACAGCTGGCTGGTGATAACATAGTGTTACGATAAGTCGATTTAGTGTATACACACGTGGAGATGATGCCTGTATTCAGAGAGTCTTTCACATCGAGAAAATGGACCTCATCTTTGGAGATCTCGAATGTAAATTTAATAGCATTGTTGGTACTATTGTGTCACCATGCCAAATGGCAAACAGATCGTCTATATATCTCTTGGAAATAATAAAATGATTAGAAAAGGTGGAGTCAGACAAAAAAATATCAAATTCAATGGAAAACATAAAAATATTAGCATATGAAGGAGCTACCGAACTGCCCATTGCACAGCCGCGTAGCTGTAAATAAAAGATGTTATTGTAAATGAAAAATTATTGTGTAAAATTAAGTCCATCAATTCAATCCAAAAATCCATTTTAAAGGAGTCAAAACCACTATGGAGATTGAGAAAACGTCTCAGAGCAGATAGTCCCAGGGAATGTGGAATCATGGTGTACAGATTCACCACATCGATGGTTGCTAAACAGCAGTCACCCGGCAACCTAGGAAGCTGATGCAACATTTGCAAAAATGTAGTGGTGTCAAGGAAAAAGGTCGGTTGTGACTTAATCATCGGCTGAAGTATATCGTCCAAGTATGTGGCTGTCGGTTGTAATAAGGAGCCACACGCCGACACAATGGGGTGCCCTGGAGGAGGGGAGAGCCCCTTGTGAATTTTAGGGAGTGTGTACAAACAAGGGGTAATTGGAAAGTCTGGTGTTAAAGCAGTTTGGATATCTTTGGTGATGATATTAGAGTCAACTCCCATCTGCAGAATGTTCGATAATTTCTGTCGGCACTGGTTGGTAGGATTGGCCGACAGCTGTCGATATGTGTCGGTATCAGAAAGCTGCTTCATAACTTTGGCATGGTAATCGGACAAGTCTTGAAGGACAATAGCCCCGCCTTTATCTGCTTGTCTAATGACAAGGTTTTTGTTATTACTAAGACTTTTCAAGGCTGATCTTTCAGATGGCATAAGATTGGGGTGAACCAAGGCAGAACGTTCAACAATAGCTGGCAGTCCTGTGTCGATCATCCTGGAGAAGGATTTGATGCTGGCATTGGTGGAATTCGGCTCAAAAGATGACACTGGTGCAAATTGTTTGAGTGCAGGCGGTAACATCGGTTTAACCAATCGATTAGTAGCAGGTTGGTAGGCAAAGAACTCCTGCAATTTGATCTTTCTAATAAGTTCATGCTTTTCAATTTGCCACTGTAGGTCGCTGAATGGCACTGAGGGCACAAAGAAGAGTCCATGATTAAGGAGTTTTATCTCACTTTTGGACAGATCATATGATGAGAGGTTGAATATTATATCCTCGTCTTCGTGGACCCGGACGACCACCTCCTCTTCCACTGTTGCCCCCTTCGGGTGCAGCGCCTCTTGCGTGGGATTTGGGGCCACCTCTACCCTTCTGGGGATGTATCCCTAAAGGGCCTGCTTTGGCACCTCTGACTTTACGTTGATCTGACTCACTGGTGGAGCTTGTGTTATCCACAGATGATCCGGTGTCAAATTGGTCAGTAGTCTTCTGTGGGCGTCGTTTATTACGACAAAAGAATGTTTTTTTTGAGTCTTCGCCAGAATTACCCGCCAACCACCTGTAGACAGTATGCCTGTCATAGTTGGTTTGCACTTTAAGTAATTTTTCTTTTTTAAATAAAATCAATTCTCTTTTATAGGATGCCAGTTGACTTTTGAGGCGTTCCAACCAGTCAGTTTCTTTCTCTGCCTCCAGGGTAGCTAAATGCGTAATTTCAAATCTAGAATTTTTTTCTTTGATAGATGCTAGCTCCTTCGATGATTGCTCCACAACCAGGATCATCAAATCGATGGAGCATTTGTTGAGCGTCCCGATCCAACGTTTGCAAAACTGTGGATCATATCTCCCGATCGTCGGGCAATTTCTGACACGGAAACCGCGAGGAATCATCTTGGATTTGTAATAATCACTCAAAGAGAGTGCGTGAAAATGATAGTCGATTTCTTTCTTTTTCAATCGTAGAAGGTCTCTGTAGATAATGTCAGTCGCCATGGATTCTTCCTCATCATTAATGCCACCTTCGAGAAGTATAGCCTGAATTTCGACCTCAGAGAGGGAGTGTATGTCCCCCATAGGGAAATTGAATTGGCCAATACTTTCCTCATCCGCCATATCGGGTGGTGTGTATGGTATAGCGTGCTTGAGAAGTGGAGAATGCAGCAATGGAGTTCAGGAATATACAATCCCAGTGAAAAAGAACCACGTAGCAGATAAGACAGGGAAGGGGGGATCCCAATCAAGCGGTGCACACTGATGCAATGAAAAAGTGAAAAGATGCAGGGTGCCTCAACTTGTAGACTCCTTTTGGCTTGGGAGCATACAAATGTATGTAACTGGGGTTTGGCACTCCTTGTAACAGCAGTCAGTTGCGCCGGTGCCAGCACTGTAGAGATATGGATGACTTGTGGTGGGGCACTCGTGGCTTTTCTTCAATAGGCAATAAAATAGCCGATAGCAGCAAATGCAGCAACGTTTCAATTCATTATTCAAATTGTCGTCAGGTTACAATAAAAAGAGTACAAGGCAAGAATGTAGATTGATTTTAAGCGCTAAAAAGGTTCTCCTTAGTATAAAGTCACCAAATCAGTCAATTTCAATCCTGAGTGGCAATTAGTCCAAGATGCTTGTATCCTCCATATATGTAAAAGAAAGAAAAGTGCAAATAGTGCATAACGTTTTAAAACAGCAAGTTTTATTATGAATTTGCACTTACAATTTCTGGAGGAATAATAAGGCAATCAGTTAAAACCCGGGGCACAGCAGGAACACAATTGTCCAATGGTGCAGGCGATCCAGTTCCGGAACTGGGGGGCGCCGTCCAAATGCGACCAATGTTCCTGGGGTCCAAACGGGGGATCAGAGTCTCTGTGGCAAGGCACGCCAAACGCGTTTCGGATCTTGGGATCCTTCGTCAGTAGCGTGCCTAGCCTTACCAACAGACAGTTTTAATAGCAGCGGGGACTGATTAACCACGATCGTCACTTCCGTGTTTTTCCCGGAAATGACGTGTTCGTGCGTTCCACGGCGCTTCAGTAATCCTCACCGCCTCATTGTGTGACAGGCGGAGGATCAATGGGCAGCTTCCGGCTTTGAATACATTTGTATGTGTATTCGGGATTCATAGCAAGATGGCGGTGCGTTCCACTGCGCCGCTGTCTTGCGTGTCAACAAATAGGAAGTGATACTATCAATTTCATCATAGTTTGTCCACTTACAAAACAGGCATCGGAATACAAATTTGCACTAGTTGATAATACAAAAGAGTGATCTTTTTAAAAAGACATAGTGATCAACAATGCATAGTTTAAAAAGTGACAAGTAATTAAATAGATATAAGAAGAAAGATAAAATTAGTAATAATCATAAAAAACATATTATAGAGTAACGGTCACAGTATAATAATTAATAAATATATATATATATATATATATACTATGGAGAGATGATCATGATAAAAGGATGTTCATAGACAGCATATTAAAAAAGCAATGTTCGATTATGATAAAAAATGTTTCAATTCAAAATCACCGTTTAAACCTTTCAGAACAAGGGTATTTAAGCGGTGAATCCATCTCATTTCATTCTGCGCCAGGCGCTTATCAATGTCTCTTGTGCGCCATTTGGGGGAGATTAATTGGATACCCCAAAAATTTGTAATAAAACATTCTCTTGAGTTATGTCAATTTTTAAAATGGTTAGAAAAAGTATGGGTTACTAATCCTTTGCGGATATTATAGATATGCTCCGCAAGGCGAACTTTGAGTGGTCGACTCGTTCTTCCAACATAAAATAAATTGCACGAACATTGCATCAAATAAATTACATATTTTGACTGACACGTAATAAATTTATTAATTTTAAAAGACTTTCCTTGTACTATAAAATCTGGGATTTTCTTAATCGTGCCTTTAACGGTTTTGCACATTAGGCAATCACCGCATCGGTGAAAGCCTTTAGTCCGAATACTATGGCGTGGTACTTCTTCTATAGTGCTTTTCACTAAGTGACTTTTTAATGAAGCTGACATTCTGTATATAAAAACCGGTTTTTCGGGTACCAATGTCCCTATAATTGGGTCTTGTTTAATTAAGTGCCAGTTATTTTTAAAAATGGTCTCAATTTTGTGGTGGACATTATTGAACTGAGAAATGAAGGCCCATTGATATTTATTTCCACTCTCTATTTTTGAGGGTTTGATTTTCAAGAGTTCAGACCTTTCTATTTTGTCAATTCTGTTTTTTGCAGAGTCTATAATGGTTGACTCATACCCCTTAATTTTTAACCTGTTGGTGACCTCATTGATTTGTTTATCACAAACCTCTGGATTTGAACAATTTCTTTTAATTCTTGTAAACTGACCAAATGGGATTCCTCGTAGCCAGTTTGAGTGATGCTGGCTATTCATCTCTATATACCCATTTGAATCAGTAGGCTTGCGAAAGGTCTTTGTCTGTAATTTTCCATCCAGGATATAAATGGTCAAGTCTAAAAAAGAGATTTCTTCGCAGCTTGTGTTAAAAACCAAGTTAATAAAAACATTGTTTTTATTTAAATCCTCACAAAAATTTAAAAGCTTATCGTGACCATCTCTCCATACAAATAAAATATCATCGATAAAACGTTTCCATAGGACCAGACCCGCCCCCAGCTCCCGGTCATGCCAAATATGGGTATGTTCCCAGTAGGACATAAAAAGATTAGCATAACTGGGGGCGAATCTGGTTCCCATGGCAGTTCCCACACACTGCAGATAAAAACAACCATTGTGATAAAAAAAATTATTAGACAAGATAAAATCTATACTTTTTAAGATAAAATCTTTCAAATTTTCATCCAACAATGATTGATTAAGAAAAAAGGAGACAGCTTTGAGGCCTATTTCTTTCTGTATGATGGTATAAAGTGTACTAACATCGGCACTACATAAGATGTCTCCTTCCTGCCAATTGTATTCATTTAGATTTCTCAAAAGATCTCCAGTGTCTTTCAAGTACGCATTGGTTTTCAACACGATAGGCTGTAAATAGAAATCAACAAGAGCTGACAAGTTGCTGGTCAAACTATTGCAACCTGAGACAATAGGTCTCCCTGGAGGATTTTTTTCATCCTTGTGGATTTTAGGGAGGACATATAAGGATGGGATGGATGGTTCTTTAATGTTGAGAAAATCAAATTCCTTTTTGGAAATAACACCTTTTGATAAAGCTTCTGAGGTTAAATCAATTAGTGCTTTGCTTATACGTAGGGTGGGATCACTCTTTAATTTCTTATAGGTGTCTCCTGTAGTGAGTTGTTTATCTATTTCTCTCAAATAAAAGTCTTTATTCATTAAAACCACTCCACCACCCTTATCGGCAGGTTTTATAATTATGGATTTATCATCCTTAAGGGTTTTAAGTGTCTCATACTCCTTTTTACTTAAATTACACTTTTTGACGAATTTATTGTCCTTTTTATCCAAAATTTTGTTGATTTCATCACAAACAACTTGATTAAAACAATCTAAAAAACTACCTCTGCAGTGTGTGGGATAAAATGTAGAAACTGGTTTAAAAGGTGTAGGTGTGACCGCTGGTTCATTCCCCTCACTTGAATCCTTAGATTCAAAAAAGCGTTTGATTGTGAGCTTGCGTATACATTTTTGGACATCTAAAAATAAGTCAAAACTATTGGGTTTACATGTGGGAGCAAATTTCAACCCCTTTTGTAATATACTAATCTCCGTTTCTGTTAAATCTCGATCCGTGAGGTTGAATACTTTTCCTTTTGATTCCAGGTCTTTTGACTTATTTACTCTTGAGGGTAATTTTTTATTTTTATTTTAGTGAATTTTCTTTTTAAACCTGCTCTTTTTCCTCTTTTAGTGGGTTTTCTTTTTGTACTTACAGTAATGGGTGGAACCGCTATCTTCTCCTGTAATTGTGACGGTCTTGATCTAAAAAAGGAGATGTTTCTCTCTCTCTGAAGGTAGGGTTTGGATCTAAAGTAGTGTACCTATTGGATAGATTGACATTATAATCACTTGTATTATTATTTCTATATTGTTGTCGATATGGTCTTTTCGGTGTTTCCCACTTCTCAAAGTTATTTCCTTCTTTATATCGATTTGGTGGGTTGTGTCTAAAAGGTCTTCTATATTCTCTTGTTGTATTATCATTAAACACCGGCAATTGCATGCGGTCTTCAAGAGGTATATTAAACCTATTTTTCCTCCACATAGGTGCTTTTCTTTGTGGGGTGTAGTACTTTTTATTATTTATAAGGATCTTTTTTGGAGCTGGGGAAGTTGGTACATTGGGTATCAGATCTTTCTCGGGATTTGAATCCCTAAGAAATTTTTTTCCCTTTCTTTCCCTAAGTTCTCTTGTGCTCTTTCCTATTTTATCCAGTAAGGATTCCTCATACAAAGAAAAGTCCTCAATTTCTTTAAAAGGTTTAACTGATTCTTGTAGGACTACTATTTCTTCGTTGAGTTTTTTTAGGGTCTGGGTCCTATCCTTGATAATCAAATCGATTAATGATAGCGAGCAGTTTGTCAGAATTTTATCCCACTCTTTCCTAAAAGAATCCTCTGTTGAAAGAAAGGAGGGGGGTTTTGTGATCTTGAGACCTTTTGGAATCATTTTGGATGCAAGGTAATGTTCAAGAGTCACTACCTCCCACCATAGTTTGTTTTCTTTTAACATCACGGATTCTAATTTAAAGAAAACCGAACCCAGATTTTCATCGCTGATGTTAATATTCTAATCCTGTGATTAAAAAAAAGTATTTTTAACAAGTTGATTTCTAATATCCCTAAAGGAAAACATGAGTGCAGCACCTCACACACAGTCTTAGAATAAAGTGACAAGTGCAAAAAAAGTGACTTAGTGATAAAAGTGCGCACACAAAACTTTAAAGCAGCTTAGTACAATCTACAGGTGTTATTCTACAAACACCTTAGAGAAATGGAGTACAAGGCAAGAATGTAAATTGATTTTAAGCGCTAAAAAGGTTCTCCTTAGTATAAAGTCACCAAATCAGTCAATTTCAATCCTGAGTGGCAATTAGTCCAAGATGCTTGTATCCTCCATATAAATAGAATAATAAATCCTCCATATAGACAGTTTAAATAGCAGCGGGGACTGATTAACCACGATCGTCACTTCTGTCTGTTGGTAAGGCTAGGCACGCTACTGACGAAGGATCCCAAGATCCGAAACGCGTTTGGCGTGCCTTGCCACAGAGACTCTGATCCCCCGTTTGGACCCCAGGAACATTGGTCGCATTTGGACGGCGCCCCCCAGTTCCGGAACTGGATCGCCTGCACCATTGGACAATTGTGTTCCTGCTGTGCCCCGGGTTTTAACTGATTGCCTTATTATTCCTCCAGAAATTGTAAGTGCAAATTCATAATAAAACTTGCTGTTTTAAAACGTTATGCACTATTTGCACTTTTCTTTCTTTTACATATATGGAGGATACAAGCATCTTGGACTAATTGCCACTCAGGATTGAAATTGACTGATTTGGTGACTTTATACTAAGGAGAACCTTTTTAGCGCTTAAAATCAATCTACATTCTTGCCTTGTACTCTATTTCTCTAAGGTGTTTGTAGAATAACACCTGTAGATTGTACTAAGCTGCTTTAAAGTTTTGTGTGCGCACTTTTATCACTAAGTCACTTTTTTTGCACTTTACAATAAAAAGAGAAAACTACATACCTTTATAGGACATCACACCAGGGAAGTGAGGCTGAGACGCCGGGTGTTTGAGAGGCCGCCCACAAGACGCAACATAGTGACGTCATGCGCTCAGCTAGTGGACAGCGAGTGGAGGGCCTGGTTGTCATGGAAATGGCACGCAAGCTTACTCCAGCGCTGTAGGGGGAAAAAAGACCAAAGTGAAAAAAAGGCGGAAGTAATGGGAGGCAAAAACTGAACGGTAGAACTAAGGAGAGTATAGAGTGTGCTATGTGATGTCCACCACCCTTTACATACAATTTTATGGCAGACCAAATAATTAAAATTTCAACAAGAATTTTTATTTCTCAGACAGAGACAAAGGTTTCATGATTCTGTTCATAAGTAACAAGACATTGGTGCACCTGAAAAGTTTTACTGAACTAATTTGAGCATCTACCACTATCTGTATGTATGATTTTGTTCATCCAACAATAGACTACCCGACACGTTTCGTCATAAATAGCTTCATCAGGGAAAAGCTTTTTTTCTCTAAACCTTTTTTTCCAGCAGGAAAACGGATTTCAAAGGAAATATAAAATATTTCCAACAATAATTTGGATATTCCAACAGGTAATAAGCAGTGACCTGGACCACTAGAGGGATCCTGTGTCACCAGTGTCTGAGTGAGTCATAGGAATAAACACAACTCACGCAAAGGTCTAAGTTATCAACGTTTCAATGCCCTTAGCTTTTTGTCAGGATACAAAACAAAAGTAAACACTTACTTACATAAATACCCTTCACCAACACCGCAGAACCTGGCGCATCACCACCTTACTCGCTCACTGCAGGGCTCAAATGATGACATCATCAATATGCGGTATGTATAGTCAGAGGACGCTAACTGCGTCTCCTAGCAACACCTCCGCTATTAATAACAGTACAAAATGATGGTTACAGATGAATGTACAACAGACCGCAATACCAATACTTAATAGATGACATAATATATGATACATAAAAAGCAACATGAGATCATGAAAAGAGGAGAGATGAATCAATGCACATTGTTGCTCACAAAGTCATATTAATGGATTAATTAGAACATAGATAAACTCAATTGATCATTAAGACCGTATGGGCTCAAAGTGTTTAACCGCATTATCCAGCAGGTTTCGCACCTCTATCTCCGCCTCGCAAAGGTTTGACAATATGATCGATCATACGGTACCGGATGGATGAAATACTATGTGCATGTTGAAGGAAATGTCGGGCCACCGGTTGTTCGCTGGTGCCCGTATTGATGGCAGCCCGTATAGCGGACCGATGTGCTGCCATTCTTTCCTTGCACTCGGTCTTTCCTATGTAGAACTTGCCGCAAGCACAGATGATTTGATATATTACATATCCAGTCTTACAAGTTAGATGAAATCTGATATTAAACGTTTTACCTGTCAATGGGTGGTTGAATTTATTACCTTTCAACATAAAGGGGGGAATTTACTAAAGGAAATTTGTAAAGAATAGGTGTAAAAATAGGTGTATTTGTATCCAGAAATACACTTATTTTTGACATTTACAATCCCGAAAATACGGCAATTCGTATTCGTATTGATAGCACATCAATACGAATACGAATTGCCATATTTTCGGGATAGTAAATGTCAAAAATAAGTGTATTTCTGGATACAAATACACCTATTTTTACACCTATTCTTTACAAATTTCCTTTATTAAATTTCCCCCAAAGCTACATGTATTGCAACCACAGGGGAAACAACCATTATATTGTTTAAGAAAATGAGCAGGTTTTTTCTGAACCCTATCTGTGATATAATTTATAACTAAAATGTCACGTAGGTTCCTGCCCCACTTATAACATGCCAGTAATCTTATATTTTGCAATCTTTGTCAGGTGCAATGATATTATTGTCTTATTGAGGGCTTTACTGCTGGTGTTATAAGTAGTTTTCCAGGGAAATAAGGGCGCTTGCTGTTTGTTCTTTTTTCAGTAAATAATGTTTTTCTGTTTAAGTCAAGAGCTTAATCCCTAGCCTGGTATAACAACTTTTTGGGGTATGCCTGCTCGCTAAATTTGCCCAGCATTTCATCAATTTGGATCTGTGCTTTGTTGGAATCACTGTTGATCCTTACTACCCTCAAGAACTGGGAATAGGGCAACCTAGCTTTGACGGGTTCACGGTGAAAGCTCGGGTATTGCAGCAGATTATTGCGATCTGATTCCTTGGAAAATAACGTGGTTACCATGCCAGACTCGGATTTAGGCCCTTATTCTGATTGATGCGGACTTTACCGCGTTCTTACGGATCGCGTCTTTATGGCGTCTGCGCATGCGTGGAGAACGCTACGCGCATGTGCCACGCATTGACTCGGTACCAGTTCGGCCAAATCCCGTCCAGAACTGTTCACCGCTATCATTCGGGAAATAGGGGCGTATTATGGGCGTCATGCGGAATGACACATGGGCGTAGTTTCAAAGTGGGCAAAACGGGGCGGAAACATGGGCGGACACGGGGGAGTACACTTATGTTGGGGGGCGTACATTCGGAAACCACTCCGAATGCACGCGATCAAAAAGGGCAGAAATGTGCGGTGTCCACAAGTGTACTATTGCTTTGCGGACACCACTCGTTCATGCGGTAGGCGAACGTACGCCTAATGACTACAACCATTAACACCTGAACCCAATAGAATCTACTCCTTTACTCATTACTCACTAATAGGCCGCTTGTCAGTGCTTTAATAGAAACCATTGCACTTACATTGCTGTAAGGGTTAATGTGTGCTATGCATGTGTTAGGCATGCTTGTAAGGATATATTGGAATCTAATTGATTCCAATTCCAAATAAGCAGTTTTTTATGAGGATAGGTAATTGAATAAGTGGGTCATGTGATGTATTGCAGAAGATACTTCATAGTGGGTTGTTTGGCGTAAATACTCCGCTTACGTGCGGTAGCACCGCTTGGCTCCCGTTCGGATGCGGTATTCCCGAGCATACTCTGTAATACTCTGTAATACCGTGCCGAAGCTGAGTGTTTCTCCCGCACACGCATGGTTTGTATGTCGTCCGTAAACACGCCCTGTTCTTAAAGAGTGAGTCCGTCCGAATGCGGAGGACACGTGGGCGTTTCTACGGACGATGGCCGCATGCGGCAAAACACCGTGGCGTGCGGACCGCTCCGTAAGAATGCGGGAATTTCCGCACAGATCAGAATAAGGGCCTTAATGATCTAAACATCCAAGTATGAAATTTCTTGCAGGCTCATAAAATAAGTATATTTTATGGGACCGTTTTTGTTTTTATGTGTTTCCATCATTTGATGGATATCAGATTCTTCACCACACCAAAAAATCAAGAGATCGTCAATATATCTCTTAAAAAACAATATCTTTGCGGCTGTGCGCGGGTCACAAAAACATGTGTCATGTTCCTCAAAAAAACATAAAAATATTGGCATATGACGGTGCGACAGGTGATCCCATCGCACAGCCGCTTGTTTGGGGAAAAAATTCCCCTGCATGCAAGAAATAATTTTTATGCAAGATCATCTCAAGTAACTGCTAAATAAATGTTAGCTCTGGTCCAGTGTAGTTGGACTGGTCATTTAGAAAATGTCTCACACAATCCAAACCCTGAGTGTGTGGGATGGATGTGTATAGACTATTGACGTCCACAGAACATAGCCAAATCGAATCCCAAAGGGAGCTCTCAGTGTTCTTCATGTTGAACTCGTCCAATGTTATAAGTAAGTTTGTAGTGTCCAATAGACGCCTTTCATGTTGAATGATGTAGGGCTGTAAAATCGTGTCCACATAAGTCGAGGCCACTTGGAATAAAGAGCCCCTAGCCACTATGATTGGGCGGCCAGGCGGTTTAGTAGGATGTTTGTGTACTTTAGGTACTAGGTACAACAATGGAGTCACCGGGAACTTGGGAATTAGGGTCTCTTTCAATTTCAAAGAAATAATGTTAGAAGAAATGCCTGTTGTATGCAAACTTCTAGTTCTTTGGTGAATATCGGGGTCGGGCCCGTAGGTAGTTTCCTATATGTGTTGGGGTCAGCCAATTGTCTCTCGATTTCGCTGATATAATCTGAGAGGTTCAAAATGACCAAGGCCTCGCCCTTATCTGCCGTACCAAATATGAGGTCTTGTTGCTTTGAGAGATTTAATAGGGCTACCCATTCATTCAAGGTTATTATGGCAGATTTTGACTTCTTTTGTTTCCTCCACCAATTTTTGTTCCAATATTTGCATACAAATTTTTATTGAGGCGTTTGTGCAGGGGGGGGGGGGGGGGGGGGGTCAGTATGGTGCCTGGAGAAAAAGTCCTTGAGCTGCAGTTTTTGTTGTAATTCATGCAGTTCTATTTGACTAGTTAGGGGATCAAACGAGTTATTAGGTACGTAAGAAAGTCCTCTGTTAAGCACCCTTTCTTCCACCTCAGACAATACATAAGACAATAGATTCATTACGATGCTGTCTTGCCCCGTGGGGGCTTTCTGCCACCTCTTGTTGATCCTTTTGCCTTGCCCACCCCGACGGGTGTTTGGACGTTTGGATCTGTATTTTTTGATTTGTTTTCTGTTAACGGCTGATCTGGGATTGGTTCACTGATATATAGAATGTTGTTCATAATCAGTCACCACTTTGTTGTATTTCTCTTGTTCAAATTTCACCAGATCCTTTTTGTATGTAGCAATCTGGGTTTTTCGGGTGCCGGACGGCTCCCCGACAGTCGGGATTCCGACAGTCAATACTCCGACTTCGGAATCCCGACTGCTCCCTCGTGGGGGTCCACGACCACCATAGAGGGATATTCACATGCCTATCCCAAGCATGTTTAAATTGTTCTACTGTCTTAGCCTCTACCACCTCTGATGGGAGGCTATTCCACTTATCCTTTCTGTGAAGTAATTCTTTCTAACAGTAACAATATATATATATATATATATATATATATATATATATATATATATATATATATATATATATATACATACAGACTGGTTGACTAAATGAAAAACAGGGTGTGGTATTATAATTACCCGACAGTCGGGATTCCGACAGTCGGGATTCCTTACAAAGAAATAAGGATTAAAAAGGGTTGAGTTCACCTGAAGGGTAAAAAAAGTTGCCGAATAGATGGGCCAAATGGTTCTTATCTGCCGTCAAATTCTATGTTTCTAGTGAGAATTGCATTTGTTTCACTACAGTGAAGTAGATTAAACGTAGATATACCGATATATCTGGTAAGTGGTATACGGATGATCGATCTGCAATGTTTAGGTAGACCATTAATAAGTCAACACTATATAGTCTACGTGCATCAGGTACAAAAAACCAACAGTGCCGAAGGGTGATGGTGCAAAGGTCAGAACTTTGCTTGATTATTATCCACGTGTACTATGATTGGGCATTATACCCTTGGCTGGTGCGAGCTCCTGCGGGTACAGGTATAAGCTGAACATAGGGAGGGATAGGGAATAGGGTAATTATACCGTCCTACACCTGGCGGGATGTGTCTGTCGGCCTCATGACCACTGGTCACTCATACTAAATCCGCAATGTCGTCTTCTGTTATATAAAGAGGAAACATTTAATCTAAATGGTAAATGACATGGTGCATCGTGTATACAGCAGCGATACCATGTATACATCAGCAACATTGTGTATACAGCAGCAATACGTGTATACAGCAGCGATACCATGTATACAGCAGCAATACTGTGTATACAGCAGCGATACGTGTATACATCAGCAACATTGTGTATACAGCAGCAATACGTGTATACAGCAGCGATACCGTGTATACATCATCAACATTGTGTATACAGCAGCGATACATGTATACAGCAGTGATACGTGTATACAGCAGCAATAACGTGTATACAGCAGCGATATGTGTATACAGCAGTGATAACATTTATACAGCAGCAATACTGTGTATACAGCAGCGATACGTGTATACAGCAGCGATACGTGTATACAGCAGCAACACTGTGTATACAGCAGCGATACGTGTATACAGCAGTGATAGC